>NW_011967147.1:173638-203875 GCF_000949405.1 Vollenhovia emeryi
CCACCGCCACCGCCGCCGCCGCCGCCGCCGCCGCCGCCGCCGCCGCCGCCGCCGCCGCCGTCACCCTGCCCCCTCTACGCGGGTTCACCGGTTCACTCTTCTGCCTCCATCACCGGTTCGTCGTCGTTCGCGTGCCCCTACCAGACGAGCAGTAGCATAAAGCGAACGGTCTTTCTTCATCCCCCACCAAAGTCTTCCTCTCTGTGGTCCTCTCCTTATGCTTTTCCTCCTCTTTCTCCGTCTTTGTCCTCTTCGTCTTTCTTTCGCCTCCTTTTTCGTCCGTTTTCTTCTTCTCTCGAGGCTTGCCCCCTGCGTTTTCCCTACGCCTTCTTCCTCCGTCTTCTCGGGTTTTTTTTCATCTCTTCTTACTCCGCGACTTTCGACCTACGCTGATTCTTTTGTCGTACTTTCGCCTCTCTCTTTCTCCTTTGATTTTTCATGCGTTTCTTCCCCTTTCTTTTTTTCTCTTTCTTGCATTCTTCTTTATTCCTTCACTTCTATTCTTTCATTTTTACCACTTCGTTCTCTCTTCATCTTGAGGCTCCGCCGCCTCCACTTTGCTGCGCGCGCGGATCTCTTCCGTGACGAGAGTCACTCGGTCGCGCCGTGCACCGTTATTCGCCCGTAGGGTGCCACCCTCTTTAAGTCTGGTATCCTGCCGGATCCGGCGTGCATTGAGCACGCGGGAGCGGATTGATCAAAGATATTCAGATATCAGACTCTTGATATTTAACAAAGTGAGAAAGCGAGTGGTGGTAAAACGAGAAATGGATCTTACAACATTTAACCACATTTTATAAACTTTTGGTGATTTAATTTAATCGTTTAATCGTTTGTCTAATAGACGTTATTAATAATTAGGCATGGTTATAATAAAGAATTTTTTATAAAAGTACAACGCTATTGCATAGTGGAGTTAATTTGTGTGATTACATTAGTATTGTTTAGGAATGGAATATTTTAACGTAAATCGATATATAATTATGCTTTTAATTAGTTTTTAAATATTTATTACATAAAGGTTATATATTATTTCGATATGAAATTTTAAAGTTTACAAAATTTTAGATGTTAAAATTATGCATTCCATAAACGATTAATTATCCTGTGCAGAATCTTCTTACAATTACCGTTACGTTTTCGTCGTGAAAAAGATAGCGGAATTTAATTGTATAACTTAAACCCATTATTACAAGAAAATGAATATCTAAGGGAAGAAATTTGTTAACACAATTTATACCAAATTCCTATAAGGTTTATCTAAAAAAATGTAAACGTAAAAACAGCTTCCTAAGTGTTTCCAGATTCATAAAATATTTTCTGTTGTTATAATATAAACCGGAAGTGTATTATTTTTCGTCATTTTCGCCAAAGATATGACGAAATTATGATGCGCCAGAACTTATATGGGAAGCTTTTCGAAAATTTCGAAACTACTTTAGGTGTTTTGACAAAAATATGACACAATGTTGATATATTAAAAAATCTTAAAGATTGTTTAGATTTATCGACAATTTTGCCTATACGTAGGCGAAAATCTTTTAATGTTGTCAATGGATGTCACATAAATAATGATTTTTAAGGTTCAGGTAATAATCGAGCGAATTTTGTGTAGGTACAAGCGACATAATATACTTGAGGAAACCTACAAAAACCCAACTATTCGTCGAAATAACGTCTAATTCCACGAATGTATATAAAACAAGACTCGTGCAATTATATATTTTTTATTATATGAGTCGCTGACGAGATCAGACTTGTATTCATCAATCCTGAAGTTTGTTTAAAAGTAAGCAAAATGTTGATAAAGCATCGACATTGCACGCTCATACATTAATATACATACTTTTAAGTTTCGACTTCTTTGGATCGTTTTTAGATCTTAAATTTACCTTAACAGCGCTTCCCGTATTAAAAGTGTCTACACCCACAGAAAAAATTTCCGGATCCAATGCTATTACACTTGAATGTGTCATAAAATAGGATCGATATAGCGCCAATCATATTTATAGTAGAGAAAGCAATGTTTTAATCTTGAATGAAAAATTCTCAAATCTAGAATAAAATGATAGTATGTATCGTCTTTTGTCGAATATGCTAATTTCGTGCGCTGTAAGATGGAGGGAAAATTTATTCTAAACGCAAGAATATATAAACTTGCATTTATACAAGTTACTCTTGTCTCACTATAGTAAATCAATCTTTTTTAATTCGACAGGGGAGAATAAGAATTATTGATTTTATTTTGATGTTGTCTTATTTTTATACTAAATGAGGTTGTGAGAAATATAAATGCATCAAAAATATTTTTTACCTCAGTAACAGAAATCCTTTCTGAGGGCTGTACACTCTCGTCATTATCCATCTTCTTTTTAAGAGAATAAACTTTTTTATCCGCGAGTGTTTGATGCCAGAGATATCCGAATGGCGTAACAAAGAGAAAGGTATTTCAATGACAAAGAAGGGTTCGAGATTGCCGAAATCGATTCGTCGCGTCTTCCGTACCCTTGAACGCGCGATTATCTCAAGCCCGAGGAATCGCTCGGACCGAGCTCGCGGTCGTCCGCTGGCCGAACGTGAATATTACGATGGTCAATGACCTCAGGCCGGTCTTTAACGCCAAACCCAAGGCTAGTCCGAGCCTCGTAAAACGCTCGCTACCAGATATTTAGTTGTAGATCTTTGTATCCGGGCTTCGGCATTTTTGGAGACAAAAGAACGATGAATTTTCTAGCTCAAGCGTTCGCCCAGCGTGCTCATGATCCCTCGTTTCCTTCCCCGACTTTATCTATCGCGTTCATGTTTGCGCGAGGTACGGCATTGATATCGATCGATTTTCGATATTGTTGATATTGCATCGATTGCACGTGTGTTAGAAGTTTACTCGATGCTCGGACTATTCCGGAATTTTACGTCGCTACTTATTATATACTTCGTATATTTTATATATTAAAAAGAAATGAATATACCTGCCGGACTTTATTGCTATTTTCAAAGTGCGGGAAAAAACATCTACACGTTACACTATCGTAATTACGTGCTGTTTGTTCAATTTCTGTGTGGTTTCAACGTGACATTTTGCGCAGCCGATGGAAAAAGGCTTTCGATTCTTCCCGCGAGCGACGTAGGTGCGTCGCCGATGTTGATGGTACCGGAAACGACGATCGATTTGAGCCGCGCGCAACCCCGGTAGCGAGCGTTGGCGGCGCGTTATTGGCGGATCTTTTACAGGAAAGCCGAGTTGTTCGAAGGTGAAGGTCTTATTCCCTTTGATTCCGCTCCTTTGGTGTCGCTCGCGCCGCCGGGTTCTTTCTCCGAGCAACGCGGCTACTGATACTTTTGTGCAAACAATGAATAAGTATCATGTAACAATTGATATATCGCGATGCCTACATAACGCCAAGGAAAAATTCAAATTTAAATAGAGTCCTCCCTCGGAGCGCTTTCATATCTTATCGATAGCGTAATTCAATCATACCGTCAGGTTGAAATGAGAATTTCTCGCGATCTCAATCTGAGCCGTTTCTCAGCTCGGCTATCTCGATTACAAATCTCGGCTGCAAAAGTTGAACGGTGCGGGAAATCGCGTGCGCAAAATTGCGAGCGTAAAGGTATATTTGTTTAAATGCAAACGCGCGGGGCTCTCGCTGAAAATCTCGAAAGCTTCTGGTCTGGCGTGACACGTTCATAAGCACGACCGTGTAACCATGCGCTCGTAAGGGCTCTCCGTGGATGCGCTCGTGAGCTCGCCTCGCTCGAGCATGCACGCACATGGTGCGCGGTGCCGCGCTGCTGAATCGGATCGCGAGCGCCGCAAAACCTCGCTTCTCGCGCGAGTAGGCGGCGTGCGGGAGAGCAAAGAGGAGAACGCCGGGCCCGCAACCGCAGCACGGATGCCGCGTGAGCGAACGAGCGGCTCGCAACGGTAAAACGTAACCGTTGTGCCCCCGACTGCGAAAATTGTGCTGCGGTGGGGGCCGCGGCTGCACGATGGGTGACGGCGAGAGGGGGAGAGATCGGCGATGTAACACATAGCGGTACAGCATCCCCACCGTCGGTGAAATCATCCTCGGGGTTCACGGACAGTCGTAATTCGTGGCTATCGCGCGTACGGAGCTCGTTTTTTTTAATTTTCCGTGGGATACCGTGACCGATAGGCACGGGAACCGGTATTTTATGATAATATCGCGCTGTATAAAGCGCTGTCGAGCAACGATAATCTGTTTACTTCTCTCCGGTACGCCGCAACCGTGGTAACGACTCAGATGTCAGCGGCATTTATTGTTAGACACTTTGTCTAACCCTTTCGATGTGAGAGTAAGAATATCATAAAGTTTGAGAAATACAAATTTTACCAGCATTTAATTGCGAATTTAATTCTAGACTTAATTTGACATGAAAAAAAAAACATGATTTAAACTGAAACCTTGAGTGTAATACAATTTTTTACGAAGATTTCGTTAAAAAATAAAGAAATGTTTTTGAGAAATTTATTATATTTCTTAACATGAATAATATTTTAGAGAATAAAGTCAAATAACAAGGTATGCCATATTTATTTAATTATATCAATTTCTGAGAAATTTTACATTTCAAAACAATTTTAATTGTTTTTTGATAAAATAAAATTGTTATTTTATTAAATCGTTATTCTTTAGTCAAATATTTATTTGAAGAAAATTATTCTTAAAATTTAAGGCATTGATGTATGCGAAATATTTTGTAGAATGTCATTTATTGTTTGTTCTTATTAACATTAAGTGTTACTTATAGGACATAAAATTGTTTCTATTTTGATAAAAATTTCTAGAATCGTTATGCGTTATCCTATAATTACGGAGATATTTAATATCTTAAACTGATAATCACGACTCACTTTTTTCGAAAATAAATCTGAACCTAATTAATATTCAAAGGAGAATTATTTTTCATATCTAACAGATTAATCTCTTTTTTTCTCGTACATAACCAGTTTATCGATATATGCGACTGTAAAGATCGTAAGTTATAGCGGTATCTTTATTATATTTTGTGTTACGTTATAATCTTAATAAGTTTATAGTCACTATTATTTCCTTTCTTACATGCCGGTAATATTAATCTTTTAATACCAGAACACATGCGTGTAAAATGTTCAGATTTCTAAGAAAACTATTCCCAAGCAATTTCTATAATTATTCTGAAAATACATTTTTGTTATGTCACGTCTCAGTAGGTCAAAATAATAGTCTTGTTCGTTTTTCGGTTAACACATTTAAGTGTTTTACCGGGGATTGGATTTAATGTGAATTAATTAATTTCTGTACCAAGCGGAGTCAACCAATCGAAGTCATGACCAAACGATGCGCGGTGCTTACTGACCACAGAGTGATTGTTCACATGTTTCCTAATATTGTTCGAATGTTCTTTTATTATAAGCAAACCTCGACACGGAACCTTTATATCAGACTTATATACATATATCAAACAGTTTCTTCTTAGAAAAATGATCTTTCCGATGGAGCGTTAGCGTCATGGCAATAAAAAGAAGTATCTAACGGTTGACTATGATCGAGACAAAGTTAGCAAAGACGTGGGTTTCAAATATCGAAACTTCGATGTCGCCTTCGAGGTTCACGGTCGGTCGTTGGTGTCTACTGCTGTTACACGTTTACGATTACTTTAGTTCTATTTATAGTTTTGCTTTAAGCACTCTTACACGTCGACTTTGTGATAGAAATGTTAATTTCTTCAGACGACAATGATTTGCAATGCTGCTTCGGTTATACAATTTGTTATATCGTCAAGTAAATCAAACTATATATTATTAATAGCACGCAATTATGGTAGTAATAAGAATTGTTATAAAGTTTTGTAATAAAAGTTATAATAAAAAGCAATCGATACTATTTTACTGATATATAAAATTTTTGGATAATTATCCATTTTAAATTTAATTTCTAACCAAGAGTACACTACCATATCTTTCTTCATGAAAACTATAATTTTTACCCATCAATTCAATATAGCAATTATCTGTACCCGTTAAACTATATAATGATTAGTAGTCATATTAGTTTTAAACTTATAATATCGATGTGTAAAATTAGTGTCCGCGAGAAACGAATAATCTCTATTTTCGGAAGGGGCCATGTCACTGACCACACATTTTTGCGTACGTCGTTCTCCGTGAAGTTCACGGTCGGTCGTTTGTTCACTGTTCGTTCACTATTACGAACCGTTTGCTTCCGCGCTGCATAATAAAATGTTGTATAAATTTCACGCCTTATCTTATTTCAGCTTTGACGATTTTATCGAGAATCCTTTCTTCTACGGGTCGTTCGAGCCGTTTCACGATATACTTAATCGCAAAAATTATTAAGGCAAGAGTACCGATACCTGCAGGTGACCCTAATCGAAATGCAGCGCGCCCTATAATTTCGGACGCGGCTGAACATCATGACGTGTTCAATTCTCTGAATCCATCGAGAATTATATTCCGAACGGGACGAAAGAGATGAGAAGAAACTGGTGAGGGAAGAGGAGAGGAGGGCTGAGACGCCCACGGCGATCAACGGTACATCGCACCCGCTCGTAATGCCTCGTACAGCAGCCGTATGCGCGCCTCAGGTAATAAGTCCGTACGTAAATATGTAAATCTTCTAGTGCCTTGTGTGTACTACATGCATCGCGCTTCGTTTTTCGCCATGTCAAAAACGCGTATGCAGGATATCAGCAGCTATTACACTTCCTCTCATTCGTAGTACCGCAACGTGCGGTAAGATTGCAATATAAAATATGTATTTTGTAATCTATGATACTATTTTAACATGCACTTTTTCCTACAATTAAATGTATCTCACAATCTTATGCTATTATTTTATAATTATTTCATCTTTTATTAAATTTTTTAAAAGAAGAAGAAAAGAAGGATAAAACGAGAAAGAGTGAATGAGTAAGCGAGAGAGAGAGAGAGAGAGAGAGGGGGGGGGGAGAACTATAAAATTTTCAATCAGAAAGAATGTAGCGTAAGCATAGTATACATATATGTATGCTTGGCGCGAATCACTATCGTGTCTCTTGATTTAGAAAAAGTGTCTTAAATGTTAATAAAAATTGATATTATTCAGATTTCTTTGTATAAGCACTTTGGCATTCATCGGATTTGGCGCATACTTATATCATTAGATAAAAAATATCTTAAAATAAAACTTTACAAATAAAATATTTTAATCGTATCCTTCTCCTTTAGGATTACATATAAAAAAAACCCTTTTAATATTATATAGTATGTCTGCTTTCTTTAGACATATTGCATACAATGCTTATAAAATTATATATTATATTCCTTATAAAATTTATATGGCTGAGTTTTGTTTTTGTCATTTTTATTTTGATCTCTTTCGAATTAGATATTTTGTTTCTACTTTTCCTGATCTATTTATTACACTGTCCCATCACAAAAAGCGTATGTACAAGTGTATGTGATTTGTAGATGGATGTGGGAGTCTACAATATACATATTATGCTCAGGTCCGTGGATTTGCCTAAATGATTGTTTCGATCAATCATATCGACGAAAAATATCTAGTAACAAAGTCTCTCCTCGCAATAGACGCGCCATCGACCAAGGAACGAAGGAAAGATCTGAATTGTATACTCGATGAAAAGAAGGTAACGAAACCATTATCTTCTGTCGTGTATGTGCATTCTATTTTACCGACATTGGAAATTTTATTATTCGATGCTATTGTCACTTTGTTCAGGATATTTTTCTTCCAGAGGATTCTAGAGCCTTTAACAGAATGGCTAACTAATAATTTCAAGACATTGTTTATAAAGTATTCATTTATTCTAACTAGTCGTACGGTAAATTGTTACTTTCGTTTACTTATATGCAAGGTTGAGAAGTAACACGTTACTTGTAACATCCCATACAACACAAAAGCTTGCAACAACATTGCTGCAACATTGCAACATTGCATATTGCAGTGTAATGTTACATAGATATTGCAGAGACATTAATTTACAATATTACTTTAATAACGTTGTAGCAATATTATTTAAAACTATTGATACAACTATGTTTGTAATATGTATATTGTTTCCTCATCCTCATCCTCACTTTTATAGTTTACTAGAAATGACAGAAAGCGCGCTTCGCGCGCGCAGTTTGTAGTTGAGCATTGTATATTTTTAAGAATTTGTATACATGCAAAGAAGTAATTATATGCGCAACGTTAATTTAAAATAAAACGTAATTTATCACTCACCGCTACGATTCGCAACAGCAGAGTTGTACATCGTTAACTATATGTGTTAAACTGTAAAAATACAAATATATATATGATTATTATACACTAATTATGTAAAATCGAAATTATTGTAATAAATATACTTTATATTTTATATTTTTTAAATAGGTATTTGATATAATAATGATATAGAATACTGAAAAAGTCGTCCTTTTAAATATAAACTCACAAAATTCTATACGTATGGTTTTGTCTCTAACACTTATTCGAATCCTCGTTCGAATCATTTGAATAAAGAAAATAAAAACACAGAACAGATGCTTTATTTTGCACAAGTAGCAAATGACGTAAAAATGTAAGACACTTACCTCACCATTTTTCCGCCGTTGTCCGATGCCTCCCGGGCCTTCTCCTCCTCTCAGATTTCCTTGTAGCACTCACACAAAACTCACTCGCGGAAATCATCGATCGCGCGAAATTTCGGGCACTCCCGTACGCGACGTAAAATACCGCGAAACGCACGAATATAAAACGCAACGCGAGCATCAGAATCCAAGCAATCTGCGGTAAAGAAGTAGTTATTAGTCCGCAACGAAACGATATTGTACAATCTCTATTGTCATTCAATCTAATCCTCGAAATAAATTAGGCGAGTGAAATTTCCAGCGATAAATAGTTGATATTAATTGCAACAGTTAACCAAAATAATTTTCGATTACATTTACATAATGTAACGACGTGCAATAAGCGACTTTCTTTACTTCCTTCCCGTTCGAGTTGCGAAGAACGACAGAGCGAATTACAGCGCGAACGCCGAAATTGTACAAATTTCTCTCTTTTCCCGAAAATGGTACAGATTATACGAAACCGACACATAATTAAAAGCGCGGTGCGTAAACGAGATGTAACCGCGACAAAGTTCCCCGCTTTACCTTCATATTTTAGATGAGTTAGTCTCGTCAAATATCTATGTATACGTTGATAAAGAGTCGTCGCCTTAACATGCAATTCGCTTCTTATTACAAGTTGTAGAAAATAATTAATTGAGGAACGTTACTTGTTACTGATAAAGGTGTACAAATCAATAGCGTTTTATCCCTACATTTATCGCGATCGAGTCTTGGAAACTGATAACGTAAAAGTAATACGACGCACGGACCGACTCTCGACACTGCTTGCCGGCTCGACGTTCGGCGAGCGACTGGTAGCGCGGCGACCTTCAAGTAAACAATGGCCCGCATAACGTCGTACGATACCGCGTCGAGAGAAAAACAACAAAAAAACGTTGAGAATTCGTTGGCCTGCCTACGCAATGGAAAATTTCGTACTTAATATTTTATCGTACATTACTTTGTTCCGTGACTGTTGCTACGTTTTGCGTATTATTCCGCGGACTTATTGGTATTGATTAAATTAACGATTAATTCTGTTTACTCGAGAAAATGTATCGGAACAAAAATCGTTGTTACTTAAATTCTAATTTTTTTCCAGTAATATTATTCCCACTCTCTGTCGGCACCTTTGATCTGGGCGTTCTCAATTTTCCGCCATGTTTTTATTATATCCAACAGTGTATCAACGGCTAAAAGTGCCTGGGCCCTTTTCAGGATCGTATCCAGGAAAGGCGCATACGAACCAGCGTACATTATTTATTGTAAATGGAAATGGCCTATGAAAAAAAATGCTCTAATAAAAGTAATTAATGTAATTACTTGCTCCAACGTATAAAAGTATTTACGCGTTATTCGTCAACACTGCGAATTTTTCAATGTCACACCGACTTTGCACTAACACACGTACAAAAATCCTGTGATTGGTCAGAATAAAAACATGTCGGATGCGCAGTACGGATCGGCGCCAACGTGAAACAAAAGAGCGAGTGAGCATACTGGTTATACTGTGCCCATGGTATAACTGCAACGGTTTCTCAAGAGAAAATCCGGAAGCAGCCACGCCGGCCCTTTATTTCTTTATATAATACATCGCAATATTACATTAATATTTCTGATATATGACATATAAATATTACACAGTAATATAATATAACAGTAATATTGCTGCCATACATATAACAGTAATGTGTAGCCAATTAACTTGTAACTTTTATGGAATAGCTGCGAGTTGATTGACTACATAGTGCTCGAAACTAGAACTTGAACTAAGCTAATTATACGAGAACTGACAATGGTATTGTTGAAATAATATAGAGATTATTTAAATATATTTGCAATATATTTGAAATATATTAAATAATCTTTATATTATTTCAATAACACTTTTGTCGGTTTCTGAGTAAAGATTTAACAAGAATAATGCAAAAGTTATTTTACAATTAAGTTTTGTTATTTTTCTTTTTATTTTTTTATATGAATAGCGATCATACAAAAAGCAGACGACATATGGAGATATATTTTATGTATAATTAGGTACATAAAAATTTTTTTCTCGTGGTAACAGAAAAAATTATACAAAAATTATACATACAGTGTCGGCCAAAATTATATCAGGTTAAGACTTTCTGAGCATAACTTCCGTCAAAATGCATCGAATGTGCTCAAAATTTTACAGCAGACACCTGATAACAGTGCATCTTGTACATGAAGAGTAATGAAATTTAACGAAATACACCATGATTTTCGAATTTTTCATTCGTTCACTTTAAAACTTGTTATACTAAAAAAATCGAAAGGTGATATCATTTTGGTTGGTACTGTATATGTGGCAAAATAAAAATATATATCGGTATTGATTTGGAACATGTGCTCTATCAATGTAAAATTGTATGCAAAGAAATCGATACTTTGAAATAAAAGTCTTTAGAGAGAGAAAACGCGCTCTTTCACCTTTAAAGCACAGAATGACATGCATTGCCGTTAATAATGCTCTCGTTACAAAATATTGATACGTGAGAAATGGCATCGCTTATCGAAATAGAATTGTACCATCACATATGCGAAGAGGAAGACATTAAATGTGATTGACTCAAAGCTAGAAAAATATATTACATACACACACATTTATGAGAAATCATTGAAATAAATTTGTGCTGTCGCTTTAGCTTTCGACCAAGCGGGTAGAACAAGCAACGTTTTTCTTCTTGCGTAAACCGCCAAGTGTAATGAGGTCTTCGTTAGTTGTAACCTTATTCTTTAATTCACACAATTTTTATGAAGCGTATTCCGGGGAGATCGTCGCCGCGCGATCCGTCGCATAGCGTTACCTCCTCACGCATCGCACTTCCGCGCAAATATTATTATTACACTCGTGTCGTTTTCCTGATTATTTTGCTTTTCTATTCGCGATTGATTTTCAAAGCCCCCGAGTGATTATAATATGCCAACGCAATCTTGATTTTACGTTTGATTTTACGTTCTTTGAGAGACGGAAGTACTAAGTAATTTATTTAACTAATAAGAATATTCTTAATGTCGCCAGCAGTAATTAACAACGTCATTGTTTTCTTGACCATTTCTGGCAGTTTTAATAATATAGAAAATTTATTGCGAAAAATATTACCTTAGCCAGGGTTTGAACCTGGACCTCCCTACACTCTAGGCGGGCGTCTCACCAATTCGACCACTGAGGCATGTGGTAATATTATACTTGTCGCGATAACAGTATAAAGATGTTGTCTTTACGAATATTTTTCGACTTTAAACTGTGCGCCGATTAGGGTTGTCGGCCGTACACAGAACTTTCGACACGCGATTTTTTTTAAGTATCTCTGTCCCTTTTCATCCTCCCCCATTTCCCGATTAAATACGAACATAAGAATTTATTAGTTGATTATACACCAGTGACTTCAAACAACCCGTGTGAAGTTAGCCCCCCAACATTGAAAAAAAAAAGTTTCTATAGCCCATTTGATTGCTCATCGTATGCACATGTATGCACAATTCGATTTTTTGTTTGCACACTCCTAATAAAAAAGTTATTAACAAAACAATTTTGGGGGGGGGGGGCAACTTCACACTAGCCCCCCAACCATGAGCAAATTAGATCGGACTAGACTAAATCGATGATTTTCGTTTGCACATTCCGAAACAGGTCGATTTTTCGTTTGCACCCCCTTGGTTAAAAAGTTATTAACAATTAAAGTCTTCAGAGCGGTCGACGGCGGTGGATAAGATCGAAACGCAGATAAGGCGTTCAAAATGACGCTATTCGATAGGTTTTCATTTGCACATTTCGAAACAGGCCGATTTTTCGTTTGCACACCCATAGTTGCAAAGTTATTGATAAATAAATTTCGAAATCGATCGGTTTTGGTAGTTCACGAGACATGGTAGTGTCTCGCGCCAAGTTTATAGATTCATGACGCTGATGCTACATTTAGAAGTAATTATTATTCACGATAATATATAGTATACATATAGCGTGTAAATGAAGTAGTTAATTGCTATACCCTTTATAACGGAAATTCGTAATTTAATACAAAAACTTAAATACCGCCGGCGGTATTTAAGTCTACCGTGGCGTTTTCTTTTAATTTTTTCGGGGGATTTAATCCACGCCAATTTTCTTCGGCATCTGAATATGGCTCAACACTGCAAGTATCTGCTTCACCGATAACTTGATGGATATTTTTTTTAAATTCATTTGTTTCCACGAAACTGTCCTTTTGTATATTAGCACGATTGTCGAGCGCTGCCCTTTCAATTTTGCAGATACTATCGATAGAGTGCACATGTTTGACGATAAATTTATCTGCTCTTATCGATTTACCTTCATCGCTATATGTGATATTTTTAATATCGTTAAAATAGGCCTCTGACCTAGCCGATGAAGCTACGGAATATTTCGTGTCAGTTTCCTGCACCATGACATTTGTCCATAAAACGTAATACTTTGCAAATCGCATAAATGGGGTTACGAAATCTGGACAATAATATGGGTCAGGTCGTTGACCTGAATGTGTTTTTTCAGCGAAGTCTTTTGCACTAGCGCATAATTTATCAAACCGAAACGAATTGTCGTCCTCTATTACAACATCTATTTCATCTAACAAGTGTTTGTCATTGGAATCACTTTCTTCATCCAGATTTTTGTCTTTATCGATCGTAAATTTGCATAATATTTCTAAGAGAAATTTCTGCTTGTTTGCACATTCAGTACCGTTATCGTCGCATTCGCTAAGTGCTACAATTAACATTGAGTGCAAAACATCTTTAAATTGATTTTTTTATTTGATAGTCGTTAAAAATCCGACGCATCGCAAATAAAAATCTTTGATTCGTGGAGCTTTCCCACGAAAGCATGACCATTTAGCAACCATTTTTATAACATGTGCGATGTCCAGACGTATGCGACAAATTGGTATAGTAACGTTCTCATAATTTAGGTATTGTAAACATATCTTAATATAATGCGATAAGCTACAATTATTAAACGCACGTGCAACAGCATTTAACAGTGCAAATGAGAAATCAGTAATAACCTCACACGGTATTTTACCTCCGCAACGTAACCACTCGCTCATCCAATATTGTATTATATTAGCATCGTGCTTTTCAGATAACATCTGAAATAATGGTACAATTCCACTTATTCCAGCTGCAACCGCCTGATATAAGAAAATTGCACTAGATCTTTTACTTTTTCGGTTTATTTTTTGTACAAGGGAGCCAGTAGCGTTGATAGAAATAGGATTACTTAATTTTACAACATTCTTATCTATTTGCAATGGTGTCCAGTACATGCAATAAAATTTGTCTAATCCAATTTCTCGTATTACACCGGCGTACTCAACATTATATTTTAAGTTATTTATAGATTCAATAACATTTTTTATGCATCTTGTGTACACCTAATTCTTTGTCTTTGTCTTCTTGACGTGCTTTTCTTAACACATCGGTGGCATATAAGTGGCTCGGTTCAGGATCGCCATATTCCATTTCTTTTGTCATTTCGCGATGCCAAACGACCGCTTTATTATGCAAAAGATCTTTTTGAACTGCTTCTCTTTCTGTGCCTTTCAAAGCTCTTTTTTTTTGGTGAGGTATTCCCCTAGTATCCACTGTCTTTACAAATAATTTTACATCATCTCCTACTTTAGTACTTTTGTATTAGAATGCGCGCTAAAAGATGCGTAACAATCTTTACATCTACCAAAGATTGTAATATACAGGCCATTTACAGAATCATATACTTTCGCTCTTTTGAAAGTATAGACGCATGGGATTTTAGTTTTAGACCAACATAATTTAGATATCACATCCATCCATCCTCGTTGCAATATCGAATATTTTCGTCTACTACCATATTTACCATGTTCTTTATATATTGCCATTTTTGGACTTATACGCTGCCATTTTTCAGCATCAATCGTTATGGTATATAAAATTGTTGAGCATTCGTCGCCAGTTTTAACACATACCGATTCATTATCACTACGAACAGTGCTTTCAATACTAACGTCTTCTGTAGTTGTATTTATACTCGTATTACATGAATCAAAACAGAGCGAATGTTTTATATCTTGCACAGAAATGCCTTTATAATTTTCAACACGAGAACGAACGTCATTTCTACTTTGTTTCAAGTACAAATAAAGATTTGTTATCTGTATTTTATTTTCTAAAGATTTAGAAATATCTGCCCATACGGGATCAGATCGCGGTTTAAGATCTCTACCGCAACTTGTAAAACAGTCCGTATCTTTTATGGCTTCAAATAATTTATTTGCTGTTACGCAAGCTTTACGAGGCATGTTCTTATTTCAATGAAATAGTCAATGGAAATACTTTTTCAGAATACTTTTACCTGTTAAGTAAGCACTACAACAACAAAGCAAACTAATAAGATATTGTTTCGAAACGTAAAACGTATAAACGTACAACGTCCAAAATAATTGTATGCACTAATGCAAAATGCAATATTTTATTCGACTTTGCGTCGCAGTTTCGCTTTTACTATAGTCGAGTTCGAATGTTGTCCTTCAGAAACAGCAAGAAACAAATGCTCAGCGCATTCTTAGGTCCAAACAGTGATACGCGAAGCGAGGCTGATCTCTGCATAGACAATAACTCTGACTCTCTGCCCGTCACCAGAACGTGTGGAAGGGATGGCGCTCGGCGCATTGTCTTCCTTTTGCCGTGGTATGGAAAGATACAGCGAGGAGGGGATGGCGCTCGAAACACTGTATTTTTCCACCTCAAATAGCTGTCCGAAAATTTATAATATCAATAACTTTGTAATAGTGGCGATCATTTAGAACGCCTTATCTATGTTTCGATCTTATCCACCGCTGTCGACCGCTCTCGAGACTTTAATTGTTAACAACTTTTTAACCAAGAGGGTGCAAACGAAAAATCGTCCTGTTTCGGAATGTGCAAACGAAAATCTATCGATTTAGTCTAGTCCGATCTAATTTGCTCTTGGTTGTGGGGCTAGTGTGAAGTTGGCCCCCCCAAAATTGTTTTGTTAATAACTTTTTTATTAGGAGTGTGCAAACGAAAAATCGAAATGTGCATACATGTGCATACGATGAGCAATCAAATGGGCTATAGAAACTTTTTTTTCAATATTGGGGGGCTAACTTCACACGGGTCTTCAAACATGGTGTTTGTACGTAATTGGGAAATGGGGGGGGGGTGAAAGGGGATAGGAATACTTAAAGAAAATCGCGTATCGACAGTTCTGTGTACGGCCGACAACCCTAATCGGCGCACAGTTTAAAATCGAAAAATATACGCGAAAACAACATTTTCATATTGTTATTGCGACAAATATTACCACATGCCTCAGTGGTCGAATTGGTGAAACGCCCGCCTAGAGTGTAGGGAGGTCCAGGTTCAAACCCTGGCTGAGGTGATATTTTTCGCAATAAATTTTCTGTATTATTAAAAATGCCAGATATGGTCAAGAAAATACTGACGTTGGTAATTTATTTACTTAACGCTCTTTTCGGACTATATATTGGATTCCTATTTCTTTACTAATGGAATAGCGCTTACATGTATAGAGGAATATTTTTTAAGGTATCATATGCAAAAAGAGATATCGAATCATTATGTAAATATGATTTTCTTATAAAACTAAATAATTTAACTTTTGTAGTAAGTTACGTTGCTAATAAAAATACAAGTTTTGAATACACTATTTTTTATATTTATTGCTTAAATTTCATTTTTTTAAAATATCTTAACATTTTTATATTATTATTAGATACGGATTGTGTGTTATTTTACGTTGTGTTTGTGGAACGTCCTTAAGATTGTGTAAACTTATTTTTTTCTTAGGTGGGTGGTGTCTTGGGGCAGTAAATCGTGGTCACAGGACTCATCATCGTTCCCGGCTTCCTCGTTACGCTTGCGCTATCAGAGGAATTGTACGCAGAGCGCGCCGCTATATAAAGGCAGCCACTTGTTGAGCGACACGCATTCTGCCGATTCGCTTCCGCCGCGGATATATCCTCGAGGACGAAAAGGGGAGCGAACATCCGACGGGTGACCACGACGGTATTTCTCGGTATTGTGCTACTTCAAGTACACAACTCCAGCTCAATTCGTCACGAGAGTGATTGACGTGGGACTTCCTATCAGGTCAGCTGATTAAACCAAATTAATAAGTTATATTAATCAAATTAACGCTCATCAAAGAATGAACTAGTTTCATATGCATTTCAGATCTAAACACACAGTTGATTATGACACTTTTTTTAATCACATTATTATGAATATTATAACATATCAAAAATAGAAATCTACTTTTCAAAGTAACAGTTCTGTTTTTTTTTCATTATCATGCATCATTGTTCTTATAAAGTGGTCGCAAAGACATAAGTTACTACGTAACTAATATACATATTTTCCATTAAGTTAAAAATAATTTTATAATGATCGTAATAACAATTTTGCAATAATAAACTTCATGTCTAATTGACAATACAAATAATTTATCAGCACAATCAACTTTCTCTGATACAAATCATTTCGATACATTTGGTTTGATACTTTTGTGAATATTGTTTAAAATGATACTTATGTTTTAAAAGAACATACAAAATCTCCTAATTCCGTATAAACTCTTATAATTTAACACTAGCAACGATTTTTCTACATTTATTTTGTTATAATATGGAGAATTTTTATCCAGATGAAATGATATTAGTAGTGGTAACCGTAATAACTAAGGATCTAAAATTTCAGATGCTCTGTAAGAAATATCGTAATCGTTTAATGTAGAAAACATGTAGAATACATCCACATAAAATAAAATACATTTACGTGCATTTGAGAAATGTATTTATTGAACGCAATTTTGCAAAAGAAAGTAGATTCATCACTATCTTTATGTGGACATAATTTGGTTTAATCTGAGACTGTAGAAGTGAATAATTAATTGCGGAAGAGAGTCTGTTTCGATCGAGATAGACGGTGCTAATTGTGGAAGAAACGTATTGCACAGATATCATTTATGTGAGTATCATTTTAACATGTGATTTACCCGTATCAATAATAATTGCTTTATTAAAACAGAAAAGTTTCAATTGTGTTGAACTTTATAATAACAATTGTTTCAAGCAATGCAACAAATAAGTTGTATGTTGTAGATTCTCTCTCTCTCTCTCTCTCTCTCTCTCTCTCTCTCTCTCTCTCTCTCTCTCTCTCTCAACAGCTCGAGTTACATAAGTCATATCTACATGCTCTTCATTTGACAACATTTGTAGCATTTTGATGCAAAATTGTATTTGACATATTTTGAGAGTGATATAAATGATACCGAAAATAGTCAATCATTTCAAATGATATAGAGACATAGCTGAACTAAACAGATTACAAAAATATCGACTTGTTCTCTTGTGTTGCTGAAAAATTCAACAGCAATGAATTTACGTTTAATTTTTATTGTAATTACCTTAATAAAGTAGTTTTCGTACCAATGTTTATAAAACATATTTCTTATTTCTAATACTGTAGAACATATTTGCAAAGTCTGATCGTTTAACTTTGCAACACCCTATGTGAATTAATGAAATGTGAACTCGATTTGATTTGAGCACGCTTCAGATTACTCGATAATCGTCAGAGCGTTTTGATAGTACCGCTATCATGTCGCTATCAAATGCCTAACTGGCATTTTCTTTGTTGAATCGCGAATCACTGATGGAGAATCCGCGGGCGTCGGCGTCGCGGATAAATCTCTCAGCAAACCGCTCGGCGGCAGTGAAAGCTACGGGAAATTACAAAAGTCGGAAGCGGAAACAGAGGAAGGACGAGCTTTTAATATCGCCGGGCGTCATTCTGGCTTTAGATCCTCGCTGCTGCCTGCGACCAGTTCGATTTTCTACGCTCATCTCGCGATTCTTTTTGTCTCTGCTAAGATCGTCTTGTCGAAACTGTGATTTAGATCTGTCGCCGTAATGTGACTCTCTTTATAGTGTCGTGTACAATTTCTATATCAAAAGTGCGCAGTGATTCAATCATTCATTATGGAAAGATACTGCAGCGTTCTGTATTCGTGACATCAATGGATATACAAATATATCAATGATTATAATATTATGTTGAGAAATTGTAAAAAACACATACTTAATGACAAAAATTTTCTTTCTACTTTTTGCAATCATTGCATTATTCTACATAAAAGAAAATTTGCATTGCATTGTGTGTCTATATGAAATTGATTACAGCGTCACAAAGCCGAAAACTGCACTGTAATAGCAGATCAAATACGCACGATCGAATGTTCAAAGTGAATTATAATGATTGAATTCTCTTCTGATTAAATGTCAATGTTATAAACAGAGATCCACCTATCGGGAATATTTATCTCTTCCTTAATTAATAATTAATAAGAGATTTTGGACTTGATACGAAGATAAAGATTTTTATACAAATGTTTTAAAATCAATTTATTTCAAATAATTATTCTGGTATCCGTGGCTATATTAAAATAAGATAATCCGATAGGCATAATTGTGATGAAGCGATAAAAGATATCAATTTGCGTATTTATATGTAATTGATAATAATATTATTAGCATCTGTATGCTTGAGCTTAATTCTATTATGCGTATTATCGAAATATGTGTAAAGAGACTATAAACATATAAATATTAGCGTTGTTTTTTCAAGATTATTACTTTTTAATCTTACTATTTAACTTAATTTTTCGCTAGGTGACGTCATTCCGAGATACAATTAATCTAAATATTACAAGACTAAAGCTCAGTGTCGCCAAACGAAAATCTTAACGGATCGCCTGCGCTAAGAAGCTCGACTTATGTGACGCCAACGCGCGATCGATGATGAATCCGTAGAAATTAGCAGCGAACTCGCATCGCGATTTTTTGTATTAGGTCAACATCATTCGTTGTGTTGTAATCGCGCCTCGGCAGTGTCTATGTAAAAACCTTGTCGTGAGTGAATTCCGTGTATCTTTATCGAGTAATTGGGAAAGTGTTTGTACAAGTTTGCCCCTAGATTTTTGCAATTTTACAACACCGATTTGTGATAATAATAAGTCGGAGAGCACGCAACGAGTTTAGATCAGTGTGCAATAATTTTTGTGACTTGAATTGACGAGGAATTGTCACATGCTACTGATAACGTACGATCAATACGCAATTATAAAGGAATCATTCAGACCGTTATAAGTCATATATTGTAATATAATTTATTATATTTTTATCACACCGAAATCTCTTGCAGTTTCATGACATGTTCTTCAAACTAAAACCATGTATAGTTTAAAAAAATCACACTTGACATTTAGCTGTTTTTATTGGAAGAAGAGTCTTTTGTTGGCGCACTACTCGATTATCCATGTCAATCAATTACAACAAAAAGGATTCTTTAACATTTCTCTTAAAGCAAAGAAAATAATCGATATATTAATAACATTTCACAAAAGTTTGAAAAGATTTGATTAACATAATTTTTTTTAAATATTACATTATTGTACGTAATATTATATTAGAAGACACGCTCTAAAATTTTTTTAAGAATCTTTAAAAAGCGTGTATGTGAAATGGAACTGTTAATAATATTGTAGTTTACAATTGTTACGTTTTATATTATCTGTTACAGATAAAATGAATTTAGAGGATTACCGCAAACATGGTAAGCGAATATATGTATGCACATAAGCGTAATAAAATTGGGCAATATGTGTAATTATTGGATTTTACATGTCAGCTGTTATTCGTATTCTACAACATTAAATTCATATTATATAATTTTATAAAGTAAAAGTGTCGGTACGATAACATTTTGCAAAAGTTTGAAAAGATTTGATTAACATAAATATATCGATCAACTGACCTAAATCTGAATCAAATTGACACGTTGGAATCCGCCGCGATCCAGCAACGGCAATGATTGTACGGCGCTGAAACAGTTTCAATAAATAGAGATCACCGGTCGAATTGGTAGAGACTTTATAGGTGCGATATTGTTTCCGATGCGCGACATCGTTTACAATCTAAATCTCTCGCTACGGCTTTGTTTCAACTCGTTTTTCTTCTACGATTTCATTCCTAGTCGATTATTCTGTCCATTTGTCTTGGTAAATTAGAATTGGCAATGCGTATCGCTTTATATTGTAATACAGGATTATCTAGTTATTCATATTTGTTACCAATAACAATAAATAAAACAAATTGGATTTTCTTTCTTCTGGATAATTTTGATAGAGAATCAATTATTGAACAAACGAATTTAGAAAACTATCTATTTTCATTTGCCAGAATGCTGTTTCTGTTTGAGACGTCATATAACAGAAAGAGTGATTACGTTTACCGTGAGACAAAAGAATTCACACATATGAAGTAGGGGCAGTCTAATCTGTGAAAAATCGCGTCTTTTCTTTAGTACAGAATAGCTCCTTGATTCTCGAAGCATCTTTTGTTCCTGTTTAATGACTTTTAGTTGTAGATAACGACAAGTGTGTTAAATCTTAAACGAAGAGGATTCGCAAACTTATTTCCTACAGTTTATTTAATATTACGATTTTAAATCCTAGTATATCAACACTTTATAATTCTTTATTTACTAGCATTTTCCAGTTTAAGATATTTATGGTAAATATGTTAACATTAAGTCAAGAGGAGTATTCTAAAAATGTTGAAAAGGTTCAAAATTTAATATAAAATTGTCATAATTTTTGTGTAATCATTTTATGGCTCTCAATGTAACTCTTGCAAATTATTATAAAATGTAAAATTAAATTTACCTTCGTTTATTTTTGTTATATATTTCATTTTTATTTTATATAGATATCACAATTAATATTCTATATATTATCCAATTTTTATAAATTGTTATTTCCATAAATATGTAAATAAAATAGCAGAAAGTGCCATCTTGGGTCGTGCTAATAGTTGACTTTAAAAGTTAAATTGACAAATAGATCTGAGTATTTACTGTTTCAACAAAGAACTGTATTGCAATATTGACAAATAATCGGCGCACAGTTTGTTGAGTTGGAAAAAGTATACAAAATTTACACAAAATATTATCAATAGGTTACCAAGATTTCTCTACGTAAAAAATTAATAAACTTTTTAAATTGAGATGTGTAAATCGTAAGAGAGAATGGATCTCGTGGTAGTATTCTCGTCAGACATTGTACGCACAATGATCTAGAATAATCATAAATATTTGAAAATTGCGCAGGAAAGGAAATGGTGGATTACATCGCCGATTATCTAGCAAACATCCGTTCTCGGCGAGTATATCCAGCAGTCTCACCGGGATACTTGAGAAATGTCCTGCCGGCGTCGGCCCCCGTGGACGGCGAGCCCTGGGAGGACATATTCGCCGACATTGAGAAATGCATCATGCCGGGTGTGACGCATTGGCAGAGTCCGCACATGCACGCCTACTTTCCGGCCCTGAATTCACCTGCCAGTCTGCTGGGCGACATGCTGGCCGACGCAATAAACTGTCTGGGTTTCACGTGGGTAAGTTCAATTTTATCCAGTTTTACTTTCAACGGTATTCCGATATTTCTTTTCAAACGTGTGTATTATTTAACAATGTCTTTTGTTGTTGTGTAAACAATTAATAATTATTGCAATTTGTATATTAAATTAATTAAGAGTGTTTCTGAATGATATCAGTTTAACATATTTTCTATCTCAGTAAGATTCAAAACAGTATGTAAAAATTTGCAATTAAAGTAGGTACAACATTTTGCATAGTGTCTTATAATTTATAATAAATACACGCACATTGTAATTTCTGGAATTTATGCCCTTTATAATTTATTTCACGTACACGTCAATGTGTTTTAATTATTTAATTAACGATAGAAGATTATATACATATAATTTAATATCGAAACCATTTTTATCTTTCAATCTCTAAAAACCGTTGAAGTGACCTATCATCCTGATACGATACGAATTTATATGTTTATTTCTATAGGCCTCCAGTCCAGCGTGTACCGAGCTAGAAACACTCGTAATGAACTGGCTAGGTAAAATGATCGGTCTACCCGAAGATTTCCTACATCGACCGGGCGGTTCCGGCGGCGGTGGCGTCATACAAACAACGGCGTCAGAAGCCACGCTGGTGTCTTTGCTTGCGGCCAGAGCCAGAGCTATTAGGGACGTGCAGGAGAATGATCCTGATCGTTTGGCGACGGAGATCAATTCGCGACTAGTTGCATACTGCTCGGATCAGGTTTGTAGCCGCTGCTTTTTTCTTGTTGAAAATAAGGTGCTCGCAAACATATTTAGACGATTAAGTAAGAGTGCAAAAATTTCTATGATGTTTTATTTAAAAGTGTATGCGCGACCGCTGGGAGCAATCGCGAAAGTAGCGAACAGAAATAACAAACGCTAATAGGAGTGAGAACGTTAAATATTGCGTATTGCGGTGAATAAAAATTTCAAGCTTTCAGCGTTCCTTTGAGAGCTTTTTAAAATACATTTAGACGCATTACGTGGATGAACGGAGATGTATACTATCCGTATTGGAGTATGTCGCTTCTGGAGTTTTTTCAGGATATTTCATTGCAGATATATTAATAAAAAGAAATGGAACGCTTGGTTTTGTAATTCACTGATAAGTAAATTTATGTGTGTTGTGAACATAATTATTGAAATTTTTATAAATATTAGATCTCTCTCTCTCTCTCTCTCTCTCTCTCTCTCTCTCTCTCTCTCTCTCTCTCATAAATATTAATTTCCGAGCATTTTAAAAAACAATGGAATTACTTTAGAGTTTGATTTATGAGATATTAGTTAAAATTTTGTTTTTTCATTAACATCTCTAAAATATCAATAGTTGTATTAATACAAAAATCTGCGGAATAAGACAAGTAAAACTGTTTTTAACGATTTTTGTAATTTAAAGATGTTTATGACTTTTCGATATTATAATATTTTTATTGGATCGACAGGCACATTCGAGTGTGGAAAAAGCTGGACTTATAGGACTCGTTCGAATGCGATATGTTGAATCTGACAGTGAGCTAAGCATGAGAGGAGACGCTTTACTTGAGGCATTAACACGCGATCGAGCTGAGGGCCTACTTCCTTTCTTCGTAAGTTTCAATATTGTTTCGTTCAAGTATAATCTGGATATTCTAGTATATTTTAAATTATCTTCGCATTTACTAGATACATTTAATACCGCTGGCTTCTTGATTTTTATTAAATATGTAACTGTATTAAGTTTATTATACGTATATATTTATATACAATACGTGAATGTATATTAACATACACGCATACACATCTATAAGCAATAATCTCATTGACATATTTTTTAAATTTTATCATTTATTTTATTAGATTATATTCTTTCGTTGAGAATTTGTTATACCTAGCTTATACCTTTTATTATATATGTCATGGTAAATCGTAATATAGCAGATTTAATAACAATATAAAGATAACAAAACCCGCGACTGCTAACGTTGTGGGCGCAAGAGCTAGTTAGTCTGTATGTATGGACGGACCGGTGCGCCAATTATAGACGTATTCCCTGCAAGTAGTAACAGACGCACGGGTTCGGCGAGCAAAGCCGGATCGACGTCACGCTAGTTGGTCCCATAGGAGCCTCGTAGTCTGATTTGAGTCTTTGTTCACAATGAAAAATATTTATAATCGAGATTTTCCGCAATATAATAATATTCCCTGGATTTATTTTGCCAATGATACGTTTTTTACAACGATAGCACAGATATTGCACTATTAAGAGTCAGTTATTTCGGCATTGATTAATTTTGTTAATATGTGTTACAACGTAAATGTTTCTGCTTCAATTCTGTTTTTAAAAAGAGAGAAAGAAGCGACGACAATATGCGTAAGATTAATGAGAGAAATTGAATTTGAAACGAATTAGGTTAAATATAGTTAAATATAATTTTATTACAATGAGTTTCTATGCTTTGTACTTTATTTCTACGATATTAAATCTTTTATATCTAATTTTCAAGAAAAGTAAATCCCAAATATATTTCTTATAACATTAAATAACATTCAACACATGAATATAAGAAATTTTTGGTTAATTCAGAATAAACTTAATTTATCTCTTCTCTCTATATGATTTGAAAACCTAAAAATTTTTAACCCATTAATTATTTAAGAAATTTATTCTTTACTTAATATGTATAAAATGATTTTGTTATCTATGATAGGTATGTGCGACTTTAGGCACCACTGGTGCATGTTCCTTCGATAATCTTAAGGAAATTGGACCGATATGTGAGTATCAAATTTATTTGAAATACTTTAATACTTTTCTATGTCAATTTCAAAGCAATTTCATCACCAGACTTTATGTTCCAAAACGTTATGACAGTTCCGGAATATTTTACGTCATTACAGGTCAACAAAATGGTTTATGGTTACACGTCGATGCGGCCTATGCTGGTAGCGCTTTCATATGTCCGGAATTTCGCGGCTGGCTTCAAGGAATAGAGCTTACTGATTCCATTGCCTTCAATCCAAGCAAGTGGCTTATGGTCCACTTTGATTGTACAGCCATGTGGTATGAACAAAATTTTCCTTATGACTTAATGGCTAAATGTTAATAGTTTTTTATTTATAACAGTAGTTTGAATATTTGCATAATGAATAAATATAAATTTAATTAGGAAACTTACGTAATTTCTAAGAAACAGTAATACCGCAGCTTGCACTTTTTATGAAATATATTATTAATTAATTGCACGTTATTTTAATTTTAAGAAAGCAAGCCACGTGCCTCGTAAGATTTTCTATCGTCCCTCAATTTTCCTTTTATTAGTTGGATTGCAGGGTACGGTCATCTTTTTCCATTCCTTCCGCAATTTCCTTTCGAGACCGTTCCAACGATCGAACGCAGTTCACAATCTTTCGGAATATTATTTCAATTGCGTTTAAAGTCGATAGTACGAAGTAATATGATTTATGATAATTTTTACTGCTTTATGTTATGATATATTTAGAGTGTATTCTTTTTTCGCATACAATTATTAAGATAAAATTAAAAAGCAAGTCTTGTATAAAACATATCTTATTCGAATAAATAAAAACCACAAAAGCCTGAAAATTTGCGAAATACGATTGCAAAAATGCTATATCTCTGATAAACGCATCTACTACGTAATTGAAAATCTACCATTGCTATTGTTGTAAGGATAACTATTTAGCGAACCTTTCTCGAATAGTTCACGTTTCTGTAAATAACGTGTATCTTAAAACTTCAATTTTTAATTGAAACTAATAAAATAAGCTAGAAAATGTAAACAAATACTTTTGCACACAAATTAAGTTAAATGAAGCACTACATATAAAAGTTTCTATACTCATCGAATGTAATAAATACGCATAAGTGGCCAAAGAAGAAATGAGATCAATAAGTCTTTCTTGATACATATTTGTTTAAGGGTAAAGAACAGTCAAGCGCTACACAGAACTTTCAATGTCGATCCGCTATATTTGAAGCACGAAAATTCAGGTAATTTTATAAATAAAACATTACTTAATGGGTCCTTTGATAATTAACCATTAAAGAATTTTCCATGTAAAATTCCATTAGAGAAAGTTAATTATTATATAATAATAATTAGATCCCAGATTTAAGATTTTGTTTCAGAAATTTTTCAAATTTTTTCATAAATTTATAAGATTTATCTACATAAAGACAATATATAATTTGAATGTAACTAATCCTTACGAATTTATGTTATAAAAAAGTACAAAATGTTCTTTTATAATAATGTAAAACTGTTTTTTAAATAGGCCTTGCAATCGATTTTATGGTAAGTAATAGATGCGTTGTTAATATCATAATCTATGTATATGTATAAAATGGAAAGTTTCTCGGTATTATCTACATATGTGTATATATGTTCTCTGTAAACTCCTAAATTTTTCGACCGATTTAAGCCAAATTTTGTGTAGTTTTTTTAGGATTAAAAAATATAAGTTATCATAAAACCTGGACATTCCACTTCTTCCTTCTGATTTCATTCTTGATACAAGTCCAGGCAACGTCGAGTACGAAAACTAAAACTTTTTTAAGAAAAATTTGGTTTTATAACATTTTCTTGTATTACATTCCTAAAAAGAATAATATGTAGGTTTAGTAATAATATATTTTGTATTAATGTTAATTTTAGCACTGGCAGATTCCTCTATCTAAAAGATTTCGGGCTCTAAAACTGTGGTTTGTTATCAGAAATTATGGGATTACTGGCTTGCAGAAACATATACGAGAGGTAAATAATGTAAAATAAATATGCATATTTCGATCAAAAAATTTAAATCTAATGAAAGATGTTTAGGGAGAGAATTATAAATTTGTTTAGAGTTTCTTTTATTTGCTACGTATATGAAACGCATGATATAAATTTGAAATTTATATTCATAGGGCGTGCGGCTGGCCCAGAAGTTCGAAGCTCTGGTTTTGGCTGATGCTCGCTTTGAAATTCCTGCTCTGAGACATCTCGGTATGGTGGTCTTTCGTCTTCGCGGCGAGAACACCTTGACAGAACGTTTGCTAAAGAAGCTTAATTCGCGGGGCCGTCTGCATTGTGTGCCAGCCGCCTTGCATGGAAAATATGTTATCAGATTTACAGTTACCTCGACAAAGTATGTCTGCATATTTATTCTTTAATATTCATGTATTGAATTGAATTTGAAACAATTTCTTTAAACTCTGCAATATTTCCTTACGGGTAAAAGAGGTCAGGCAGGGAGAGAGCCCTTATAGAAATGTATGTAAGCAAAATAATTACTAGAAAATTACTGTACATCAGTAATTTCCAATAATTTAATTACTGAACTCTAGTAATTGCTCAGTGCTTTTTCGTTTCCGGTCGTTACATTTCTGTAAGGGAAGACGTTTTCTAAATGCATACATATATTTATTACTTTTGCTACACTGATCATTCTAACTTAACGGATTTTCTCCAATAAAATCTGGTACTTGCAGCACTACAAATGAAGATATTCTAAGGGATTGGGCAGAAATACGATGTACCGCTAATGAAATCTTGGGTGATAATACCCAATCAGCTATACGAGCTAGAGTTCCTCTCGCAGGTAATAACAAGCCGAGACTAAGACAGCTTCAATCAGTTTAACGGATAATAATGAACCATATGTAATAATAAATTGTGTCACAGAAAATATATCTGAAAGATTTTACACCTTATCGTTTACATACGTAATTTTATTACAAAAATATAACGAATTAAAATTGTCCACATACATATACATGCATATAATCCGAAATATTTTTGTTGTTTATAGTAATTATTCATTTCATTTGTTAATAGTGCACTAACACAATATCAGTTTTGTAATATACAACAATTATATTTGTTATATAGTTTGTGACTTGTCATAGCGATATGTTAATTATTTTCCGTTACATGTGTATACATATATATGTATAATGTATTAATTATTTATTTATTTAAGTTTTATAAAAGTCTATACTTAAAAATAATATTTAAAAATAGAAAATCTTAATTCTAAGTAACGTTAAATTTTTGGTTTATATTAAATTCAATTTTAAATCGACATTTATATTTTTTAAAGTTTAATTATTGATTTCTTTTCACTACATTTGTTGTGATAGTGCTGTTGAATAAATAACTTTGTTACGCTTAGACAATGGCGCTTTATCTTTTTCGTTACTATGAACACATGATTGCTCGTTTACTCCATACACATTACACTTCTCAAAGGTGAGTCACAAATAATTTTCGCATAACCGAATTTTACACAAGGACATTTAAAAAGTTCTTGAAATAAAATGAAAAAATTGTTTTTGTAATTATTTTTATTGTTCAACATAATTTTTCTTTATAAATGCACTTGAGTCACATATGTATGTTCCAAGGTAATTATTCCATTACGAAACTGCGATTTGTCAAGTGATGCAAAATATCCGTCAACTGCCGCTTATGTCTCTATCCGAAAGTCTCTTCCTAGCAAAAATTTTCTTTAACCGTAGGAATAGGTAGAAGTTCGACGGAGTTAACCAAGCAAATAAGAAAGATGCGATAACAAAAATTGTACTTTAATTCGTAGCTATTTAATTACAGCTTACTTAAAGTTTACTTGTTTTTCAAAAATTACACCAATATGTTTGTTAAAATATTTATAAAAAGATGAATCTAATTAATGAAATAAATTGGAATTTTATACATGTTCATAAAAAGATTGGAAAGCTCTATTTAACGTTTGCAATAGTCATCTTTAATTCATTTCAAGGACTCTTTTGAAATGGACTACTTATATTGACTCGCTTATTTATTAATTTGTAATATTTAATATTGTTATAAAAAATATGTAATCATTTTGATAACTTGCAGACACGCGACAGAAGAATGAAAATTTTGGATCGAGCTTACTATTAGCTAATTCGCCAATGTCTCCGAAAATCGTAAACGGTAGTTTTGCCGCAATATATGACACAGCCGATGTATTTGAAGAATGTATGAAAACGTTTGGGAAAATTCATCTTGAGGCGAGAGACAGTCCAGGTAAATACTTATATTTATAAGTTATGTGATTTTATAATAAATTAATGTTTATTTAAAGAATATATATTATCTTTTATTTCTACGGGAAAATATTTATATAAATTTATTAATATTACTATTGTCTAATTAAAACCACTTATGCAATTTTAATGCATTAAGAACGAGTTGTAAGCGATTTATACTGCAGGCAATTGATCACAATTGATTAGTTGTATTTAATGTATATTTATTTCATATGAGATATGAAATCAAGTTATATACATATTTACATGGATATGAAAAATGAGGATAAAATTAGCAGAATAAAAATTTATATTATAATAAAATGAATGTGTGTAACTAATGCACTGTGTGTGTGTGTGTTTTAATAGTATATTTCGTAGATTAATTGAACTTAAGTAAATTTCGACAGTCTAAGCAATATACTTTTTCATATTGCTTTTAGCCATACGTCGTCGCATTCGCGGAATATTAATGTCAGGCAAGCAATTTTCATTGGATTCTCGCATGGATCTTGTTCAGGTATGCTTAAACTAAATTTTGATGATTTTGATGCATGGAATATATTGTATATATCAATTTTAGTGTTTTTATCGACCATATCTGGCATTTTTAATAATACAGAAATTTTTTTGCGAAAAATATTATCCCAGTCAGGGTTTGAACCTGGACTTCCCTACTCTCCAGGCGGACGTCTCACCAATTCGACCACTGAGGCATGCCTCAAAAAATTTTCTGTATTATTAAAAATGCCTGATAAGGTCAGTAAAAACACTGAAGTTGTTACTTACTGCTGGCGACATAAGAATATTCTTGTTATGTTGTATATACAGGGTGAGTCTTTCCATATCCGACAAAATTTTTGAGAAGGTAGAACAGATCGAGATGAACGGAAAAGTTCTGTACCATTTTGCAATTTTCGTAATAGTTAACGAGTAATTAATTATTAAAAATCGTTGTCTTAGGCCGGCCTACCGCCCAATTCGAGCGCGTGGCGAGATGTGCGCATAGTAATATCGATCGCCGGGCGGTCACATCTTGCCACGCGCTCGAATTGGGCGGT
>NW_011967147.1:209919-214091 GCF_000949405.1 Vollenhovia emeryi
CTGCATGCGATAAGAACTCAATTTTATTTTTGATCTGCTGGGAAATGATATGCCAACTTCACAGGCATCATCAGAAATGTCGGAATGCCTGTGAAGTTGGCATATCATTTCCCAGCAGATCAAAAATAAAATTGAGTTCTTATCGCATGCAGTCGAGTTCTGTAGTTCTTGATACTTTTTAATAATAGTTCTGTTGATTTAAACCAAAAAACAGTCGATCGAAAAAATGATCTGCTAACTTCCCGTAGCAGATCATTTTCTAGCAGATCAAAAATTAAATGGAGTTCTTATCGCATGCAGTTGAGTTCTATAGTTCCTGATACTTTTTAATAATAGTTCTGGCGATTTTATACAAAAAACAGCCGATAGAAAAAAAAAGATGTATTTATCATAACACTAAGACGCTGACGGATTTTCGATAGTTCTACGGGTTCTAAACTATTTCTCGTGTAGTTCTGAACACATTTATTCATTTTCCAAAGAATTTTAGGCAGTGGCAAGTCTCTGTTACTTTTTAATAATTCATAATTCCCGAAAAATTCATTTTTAAGCAGATAAGTGTGCTCTGCTGCTCGGAAAGTCGGGGTTCCGGTCCTTCTAAAATATTTCTCTTAGAGCTCTGAATATATATATTCATTTTCCGAAGAGTTCTAGGCAGTGACAAGTCTCCGTTACTTTTTAAAAATTTATAATCCCCGAAAAATCCATTTCTAAGCAGATAATTGTGCTCTGCTGATCGGAAAGTCGGAGTTCCGGTCCTTCTAAAATATTTTTCGTATATGTAGGAAAATTGTTAGACGATACAACTGGCAATTCTAATTAGAGAAAATTTATTGCGAAAAATATTACCTCAGCCAGGGTTTGAGCCTGAACCTTCCTATTCTCTAGGCTGGCGTCTCATCAATTCGACCACTGAGACATGTATATACATATACCATATTCTATAAAAACATTTATAAATGAAAATAGAGAACTGATATTTTAACAAAGAAAAATAAAAAGAAACACTAAATTCTAACTGAAGCTAAAGATGGAAAAATATCTGCAGAAATTGTAAAAATTTTTGTAATATTTATTTATTTATTATTTTTACGTATACAAATCAGAAGACTGTTTCATTATCTTCTCTGTTCATATCTTTTGTTTACAAGATCTCACTTTACTAAATCTAAATTATTTCTTATTAATAATTACTGGCAAATTTATAACGATACTGAAGCGCTCAAAATAATAAATTTCATATTTGCAAAATTTTAACTAAATGTAAATTTTGTAAAATTTCCGATCATAAATAGTACTTTATATAATTCCACAAAAAAACATTAATTTGTAGATTTGATTAAACAAATACACAATTTGCATTGAAAAATGAAATTATATTCTAATTACTTTAATTTAATGCTATTTTATGTTAAAAAATATTGTAAAATCGGATATATTATTTTAAAATAGGTAACATCTAGATTGGCATTCAGCAGCATAGCAGTGTAATTGCTATTTGTATTATATATAAAAATTATTTCTAAAAGTTAATAAAAATTTAATAAGCAAATGCGCATGTAATATGGTATTAACGTACATAAAAATATACTTTCACTATTAATTCATAAAATGTATTTTACTTTATATCCATCAATTTATATAACATTTTTTTAATTGTTTCAAGAAATATAATTTTGAATTGTTTGCTAGACATAATACAAAATTGAGCATTAGACGATTAATGAGATATCTAAGAATTACTTTATTATCGACATCATTAAATAAAAAATTATGATGTATGGTTTATTTTCATTATTTTATAAAACTCAATAGAATTTTTGTTCCTTATCTAACAATTTACTTACAAGTTTGCGATAAAATATGCCGTAACAATTAAAGCCAGAACTTAATAATAAATGCACTGAGATAAAAATCTCTCTTTTCTTCTATAAATTTTAAGATAGATCTAATTAGGATTTAAGTCAACAATTCCGATAAAAATTCGCAAAAATAGATTAAAGCCTATTGATGTGATAAAATACATTAACTATTAACATATTAACTATTAATGATGCAAAAACGAAGGATATGTTTGCCTGCATTTACATTTCATCGACGCAGACGATAACAAATATTATATGTATTCAACGTTCGCCTTAAATTTCTAAGTATGATTAACATATTATAATTCGGTTTTAGTACATAACAATGAAATAAAAATTTCATGTATAATATACTAAAAAATTACATAATCGTACATATGTATATTCTATAGAAATACAATATAGTAGGCTATGTATATTTCAATACTTAATCCTTTAACTATATAATCTCATTTCTTTCACTTATTAATTTATTATTAATTTAAGTACACAATTGCAGTTTTTAATTTATCGTAAGACAAATAACATATTCTGATGAAGAAAATGGAAAATTATATGCAATGCCCGGGTTAAAGGATTAAATAAATTTATTTGTTTTTAATTATAAATTATTTTCTTATCTATTAAAATTATTTTTTAATCTATATTCGTCCTTGCGTCGATGTTTCCTCATAATTTTCTACGCTAAATAATTTATATCGCAGATAGATTGATTTAATAGCTATCCGTGGATACTTTTCAGCTGCGAGGCCAGGTTTTAGCACCGATTATTATCGGTATGAACAAGGATTCAATGTCGATATTCCCGTATCTCCGTTGCGACTCAGACGTGAGACAAAGAAACATGCTCGATTTACTTACTTTTCAACTCTTATCAGTCATTATTCATAAAGTGACACGAAAAGTCGCTAACAAAAGATTATAAATTTCAAATTCGTTATAGAATTTCTTTAAATTGAATACGTTTTATTTAGAGAAAGAGGATTCGATTTAAATATAAAATAAGGAGTTATTTTTATTAATCTGATTTTAAAAAAATTTCGCTCAGCAATTCGTTGTTTCTTTATAGATTTTAATGCTACAATTTTTAACCGTATAATAGTGACACTTATGACATTTTTATTATAACAAATCATATAGTTATAGATGAAAAACATGGACATTTGTTTAAATTTAATTTTTGTTTTAGTTTGTTAAGAAAATATATTTTTCTAAAAGATGGATAATCAATCTACAAAATTATAAGACTTTGTATATGGCAAAATAAAATAAAACTCTAATGTAATTCAAGTTGAGCATTTTCTTCGATCACACGACGAACGCGTATGTTCGATTTGAGAACAATACGCTTTGAATCAGAAGTTTGAAGGATGTTGAACAAAATATTATAGTAAAAGAATGAAAGAACAGAGAAACGGGGTGGAGTGGCGTAGATCGTGATAATAACGTGAATAAGTAGCCTCGCAGCCGCGCGTGCGACAATGAACAAATGACGCGACACGAGCCGCATGGCTTGCCAGAGAAACGTCGGTCTGCTCGCCATCGGTCAAGCAAGCACCGAAGCTTGTTTGGCAAGAGGCTCCGATTTGAAAGCCTCTCTGTGAGGACATGTGCGTTCAGCTTGGTCGTGCCACTTGCTGCTGCAACATTAGCGGTTGCATTCAGCAGAGATAGAAGTTGCGTCACCGCTGTGTTATTAGACAAAAATATCATTTTTTTACAAAAAAATTACATAAAGTTAGAAATATAGAAAATACTTGCAAAAAATAATTACATATTATAAACGCAACTCTATTCTCCTTTATTACCTTTATTATGTTTAAGTTGCTGATTTTGCGCAAGGCATTATACATATAATGAATTACTGTGCAAACAAATGAATCAAATTTATTTAGCAAAACTTTTACTTTCAGTCAAAATTTAATTTAACTGCAATAGTTATATACCCATTATCAGAATTTAATAATAAACTTTAAATATCATATGTATGATATTTAAAATTTTGCAAAATAATAATTTATTAATGGCGTGGCACGAATAAAGCTGAAGGCCCACGTTGTGCTTTGTTTTTCGTCTGCTTTGCGTTGCATTTGTTAGGGTGGAAGGTATCGTGGGTTATCATAATTGTCACAGTTATTATAACCGTTATTTTAATGCTGTTGTTCTTGTTGCTTGGATGAGCGATTGGAGAAAAGGAACAGCGGCTCGAGATCTCTTTTTGAGATTAGCATGAGATTGGAGTTGTAAGACAGCTCTGAAATTTTGACTTTCTAACTTTTTCTTGTTTGTCTAATAATCAATAACGTG
>NW_011967147.1:216166-229649 GCF_000949405.1 Vollenhovia emeryi
ATGTAATACATCCTTAATATAGCTTTGTAAAATTGCAGAATACTGTTCACTTTTGACCAGTGGCTGTAGAAGTGGAGTACTCATTCATACGCAAGAGTAATAACGAGGGTCATGCAGTGTCATGCAAAGTGTTGCTGTACATTTATTTGAAAGTCAAACGCTAAAGCAATTTCTAGTACTAATCGTTCATAGTTTTAACCATAAATTGGATAAAATTTACTTTATTTACAATATATTTCGAAACAGTTGCATTAAAGTGTTTCTTATAAAACTACAACAAAATTTATGTAAAAATACAGAATTTCATAAAGTGAAGTTCTTTTTCGATAAAACAGATAAAAGCATCATTACATTAGACGAAATATTCTTTCTTAAAATTTACATAAATAAAACACTATTCTTTTATTACATTTATGAAATGGATAAATATATCCAAGTTGCTGATTTTGCACAAGGCATCTTTTAATAAATTAATCGTTGCTGTGCAAGTAAAAGAGTAAAATTTATGTTTAAAAGTAAAAATTTTGCGTTGACTTCCCATAAATCGTACAGTCTTATAAACGCTACAATTCATGCACTTAATTTCATTTTTGTCTACGTGTAACTCAATTTTTCCTAAGTGCTTTGAAACTTCATAACTGTAATGATCTAAGCTTTTAAGTGTGCGCTCACTTCCAGAAGATCTTCAGCAAATTTTCTATTGTTGAATTTTTATATTCAAATTTCTAATTTCTAATTTAGAAACTTTAAGTGTCCAAATTTTAAATAAATTTCTTAAATTTAGTTTTAACGTTCATTGAACTTTAAAATCCTTATTATTAAAAAACTTTAAATTCTTTACAATTTGTAGAGCTTTAAAAATGTATGTACATATAGATTGAAATAGAAGTTTTAATTATATCGTTACCCAATCTTTATATCATTTTAGTATACGAAGTGTCTAAGATTTATGAAACAGAGTATTGCTTAACAGATACGTTTGTTTCGGGAAATGTGCGCATATGCTGCCAGGTAACTTCCGGAACTCGAGAAGATCATCTTCGCTGCTCGTCGATCGATTCTCTCTGCGTCTGTCGGCCTTGTCTGTCGGATGTACATGCTGCAACCATGCCTTCTAAGGTAGAATGTTTTCTATCGTACAAGCTCGCCTTCTATTGCGGACTCGATTATCTCCCATCTTTCTCATTTCAAGTATGAGGATGTTTTTTTAGAACGGACAAGAGGTGTCTACGAGGAAGTAACGCCGTTATAGAGTGAGAATAGTGAGAGACAAGTGCAATAGGTAAGAGAATCAGGCTAAGTGAAAAAGTGAAAGAGAGAGAGTAGAGAGAGAGAGGGCGGGGGGAGAGAGAAGTATGATGTAAAAGAGTGAAGAAAAGAGTCGTGATTCGGTAGCTTTGACACAATCAAGGAAGCGTTCTGCTAAATTGATTAAATTGCACGACAAATGCACGCCATTTGTTATTATAATGTCATCGATATCATCATATAATTATTATTTTATATTGTGATTGCATCACAATACATCAATATTATTTTGTATGCGTTTATATTTTAAAAGCTATTGTATAGCATGTTACTGTTTACTGCATACATAATTGTGTTAGTATTAATATGCAAATTATATTTTACGAAAGTACGCGCAAAAGACATAAAGAACAAATTCGATTCGAAAGAATTTCTGTTTAACATTTCTGTTATAAATATATAATGGCTCATTGAATTACTCAAATTTCAAGATTATACATTTCAGAAATTATGTGAAAAGAGTTGTGCTATTTTACTTACTCAATTGTTTATCTAAACTTTAAAAAATGCTTGAAATTCTTATATACGTTAATGTTTTTTACATAATATGTCGTGCACAATCGGCGTCCATAACTCGTGCAATTTTATTGTGCTTCTTTATAAGTTTTCGCATTGAACGAAACTCGACCAGTCGCGTCGAACATTGTCGCATTAGAATAAGAGAAACGTCATAAGTGAGGTGCATTGTTGTGAGAAAAATTCGAGAGCTAGAGTATCCACATTTTGTTTCTTTTCTTTTCGTAATATTAGGGTAAATGGTAAAACCATCATCGATGTTCCTAGACGACAGTCGAGTACATGCAGCGCGGTAACGCCGAAGAAGAAATTTAATTTATGTTCTACTTATCAATTTAAAACTGAAACGTATTTTTTCCAATTTTAAGAGTATTAAAAAATGAGCAATAAAAGCTTACAATGAACCATGTAATTGCCAATTATGTGAAGTATCAACAATGGTAAATTTAAGCAAGAAATATTACTTAAATATGATTTAATAAGAATAATATAATTTAAGTAAACAAGTGTTACAAAAATAATTGAATTCCTTAATAGAATTATTGTATTATATCACATTTTGGTACAAACGTGGCGTCTATCGCTCAAATTTATTACTTAAACAGATAATTTAAATTTCGATACTTTATTTTGTATTTTAATCGTCTGTTTTTTCCAATAAAATTCCTTCCTCAGAGTTTATGTTACGAATGTATTGCAATGATGCTAGTCGTGCTTGCTCAGAGAGCAACTATAATAATAAAGAACTCGGACTCGTGCCGAGATCATCAACGAAATCGATTAGATAGTTGGGATGATTTCTACACGAGAAACGCCTAGGTACTATCGATGCTGTCTAAGGCCAGTAATCGGAACGAACGACGCACATAATTTCGACAAATCTTGCTATAGAAAACGAGAAGATTTCATTTTCTAAATTAGTTTTACTTTAATAATAATTATCTAATCTTACTGCTAATTTCTCAAGATAAGTTTATAATAAAATTTATTATCGTGCTATTTAATAGCTCCATTTTGGTTTTATTCAGCTTTCATTTAAAAGCATAATTTTGTGTGCGACCTAGATGTCTTATATTGCTTGCATTTACCCTGAAGGGCCTATCTCCCTGAGAAAAACTAAGTCGGTGAATAAAATTAATTCAAACTACATTATAACGAATAATACAAATGTCTTATAAGAATACATAAATATATTTTTTACTTGCAGACATCTACTTTCATATATATTCTTTTTCAGCATCTAACACGTACCGAACTTTCTCATTTTCTATTATGCATGTAGCATCTATCGTATGATATGCAACTTTGATAACATTTTTATATTATACAAATGTAATGTATTAAATTTCTATGCGATTTAATCGGATCACACGCGTTTTAAAGAGGCACGAAATTAATGATAATGATGCACGTCAATCGTCCACCGTTCTATATATATATATATGCGCTTTTGCTTTCTTTCTTTTATATCTCAAAGGCGCTAGCCTTCAGAATCGAAGTCAGTTCTATCGTTCGTTCCGACGAATGGTCGTGTCGACTCGCTAGAATTTCTACGAAGGATATGATTGGACACCACTGCGATGGGTGGATCGAATTAATTGGTGTTATACGATGTGAATATTGCAACGTTCTACAAAGCAAGCGGAGGCCCCTAAGACGGCTGAACGTAGAATAAGGATGGTCGACAGGATCAGCAGGAGTACGGGATTCGAGCGCGAGGTCGGGGGTACACGATTGCACATATCCTCCTCACAGAAGCACATGTGACCAGTGCCGGTACTTTCCATCATGCACACGTGGTCCACCATGAATAAGTTTATTTGTAGTTGCGCAGTGCAGGTTCTCCTCACGCTCTCGTACGCTGTAAGTAAAAGAGAACAAATAAATCCCTGTCCAGGGTAAAAATCTAATATATTAATTGCAATTATTTTTACAATCTTCAAAAGAACGGTAGAATTCCAATACATGTTATTACGATAATGTTTTAGTAACTAATTGCCATAAGACCATCATTTATTAAGACGTTTGAGCGACACTAACACATGGGAACATTGAGAATCCGAACATTCTAATTTATGTGTGTAAAGTAGCTGTTTACTTTTCCCGATAGAACTCGAAAATTATACGAAATGTTAAAAAATGTTGTATACACAAGTTTTACGATGAAAACACCTCTATTTAACCACGTTGATAAAATTTTGAAAAATAATCCCCCTACATATGTATAAAGTTTCATCAAGATCAGAATTTTTGTGTTCGTGATGTTACCATAGAGATTGAATTCTCTCGTCTCTCGTCTCGTCGCTCTCGCCGCTCGTGCGTTGTTTCGCTTACAAAGATAAGATTTGTTTACGTTGCATCATGCTACACGCTCCAATATCATAGTGCAAATGTTAAATATACAATGTGAAATCGAAAGATTTCTGTGATTATATGCTGGTTTTTTCCAAAGTCATGTTCTATTACAAGAAGACGCAAAACGTATTGCCTGAAGTCGGTCGCATGGGCGGGCTAAGTAGCTTATATAAAGAGATGTTTGTAATTATTTTTGGAAAATAGTTAATCAAAACACAACTTTATCATACACGATTGAATTCGTCACAAGAAAATTTCAAAATTTAGAAAAATTGTTTTGAGTGGTGAGAGTGTTTTGAAAAATTAAAAGTGTTTTTATCGCAATTTTATAGTACTCCTAAAAACCATTTAATTTTTATTTGAAAATTTTTGTTATCTCCTTTTCTATTTCTAGTTTCGAAGTTATTTGCACCAAATGAGAAACACCAATTTTTTTTTTCAAAGTGTCCTTAGAATCGTTTTTTTTTGCAGCAACTAATATTTTCTAAATTCATCCATTTACCCTCCCTACATATGTGCGAAGTTTCATAAAATTTTCAGGTCCGCGAGGTGCCTTTGTAAGTTCCTTTTATTTAAAATGTAGGTAAAAATGCACAAACACGGAACCAGTCCCTATGACCTTGATTCTGACATATGTTGTCAAGGTCACCCTCCTGAGTGACCCTCAAAAGGTTTTAGTTCTTGCTCGTTGTTTGTTAAAAAATTAGGCCCGATATCTCAAAATTTACGGAAGTTAGAGCAACCACGGACATTCAAATCCGTACATACATACACACACACATACACACATACACACACACATACGGACATTTTATAAAAATGTAATTTTTGGACGTTTTAAAACATTTTAAACATATTCCCAAAGAAAACTAGAAAAAAAATTTTTCACGAAAACAAAGCTTCCTCTATAAGGAAGTAAAATTATTGACAAAAGAAGTTTAACGATTCCGTATAGATTTCTTTGCTTTAACCCTTTCAGGAGTACATTTTTGTGGCCAACCAATAATGAAGGTTATGGTGGTTCTTTAGGTTTTTAGGATCGCTGATCATGATTCTGGAGTCAGCAATGCAAAATTCAAAATGGCGAATCCAAGATGGCGGACCGAAATGGGAAAAGTTGACGAATTCCCGCGAAACATCGTACTTAGAGGTTTTTGCTGTCGCTGATTACGAATCTGAAGTCAGAATTAGAAAATATAGTTTATCTACGATGGTGGACCCAATATGTAGACAATTTTTACTTGAATTGGCAATTTTCCGTTAAAGATATAATAGATCCACGATCTCGAATCCACTGTACTGAACGTTATAATCCTGACTTGCAATTCGTGATCAGCGACCCCGAAGATCCTTCATCACACATTTTTATGAGAATTTTTGCTCTCTTTGTTTGTCGTCTTAGATCCACCATTTTGAATTTTGTTATTTAAAAATCATATTCGTATTCAGCGATTCCAAAAACCTCCATATACAGACTTTCAGTCAAATTCTTCGTGAAATATCTCCGTGACCAAATTTCGATTGAAGAATCGTACGTTTTTTGACATAAATTATTTATCAACAATTGCATGAAATTAATGAATATCAACAGAGCTTAGGATTTCATAGTTTAGGTATCTAGAGCTTATAGAATCTTGTTTGAGCATTATTGATGCAGAAATAGACTTATACTAATGAAAAATCCGATTATCATGAGGTAGGACGTACATAGTACGTCCCGCTGCCTCGCAAAGGGTTAATTAAATTCTGTGCTTTACGAGCAAATTTGTATGGAGAATATAAATCGAATTTTATAAAGTACATCCGTGGACATAATGGGTTCTACCTCTCGCTTTGCGTAGAAAGTTGTAAACCTATGTGGGACTTCCGTATTTCGGCGAAACGTTGTCCACCCAAGCGAGGTCCACCCACCCTACCGGCGGGATGGGCGCGGAAAGGGAGGCTTTTGGCCGCCCTTGCACTCCCCGCGCGTGTGTGTGTGTGCCTCTGAGCCGGGGGCTGAGGTGTTAGATGTTAATATGTAGAATAATTACCCTTTTTCAAGATCGCGTAAAGAGACTGCCTTTACTATTAATTCAAATTTTCGCGAAACCCCTCGCAATTTTGCGAAAATACGAATTATGCGATTCTACGACGACATCGTGAAATTAAACTTTTGGTAAAGCAGAGAATACTCGTATATTTGAACGATACTTGATCGAATCACGATATAATGATATCCCGACCCATGTAGAGTCCCAGTTTTGCTTGAAATTCACAATATATTGATATCCTGTCCCATATAGAGTCTCAGTTTTGCTTGAAATTCAACACAAATCAACATTTTAAATCTTGTTGAGTCCCAGTTTTGCTCCCGGATAACTCCAGTGTATTATCTGCTTTACCTGAGTATAACCCGGCTAAAACCTTCTGAGGGTCACTCAGGAGGGTGACCTTGATAACATGTGTCAGGATCATTGGGGCTGGTTTCGTGTTTGTGCATTTTTGTCGAAATTTTTCAAATTCAAGAAGTCAAAGCGTAGTCTGATTTAAGCCCGGTTTCAAACGTCGTTTAACCTTAATTTTAGTTTAATTCATGTTTGTCCTTCCTAAGGTAACAGTTGGAAATATACAAAGAATGGATTAAGAAATTGATGAAATTCGTATGGTTCAAATGTGTGATAAACACAAATTTGAAGGAATAAAGGACTAAGAACCGTGACAGGGTGTTGGTGTCTAAATATTTAATATTCTAAATTTATTGCGAGGTGATATTTTTCGCAATAAATTTAGAATATGAAATATTTAGACACTAACATCCTGTCACGGATCTTGCTCCTTTATTCCTTCAAATTTGAATGAATTAAGCTTAAAGTTAAGCGACATTAGTGAAACCGGGCCTTAGAGAAAACTGAATAGATGGTTTAACATTCTCTAGAGAGAGAGAGAGAGAGAAAGTGAATTCCTCACAACAAAGATAGGAAATACTTACGTGATTTTGCATTGCGGACCATTTTTACGCAGCATCCGTTACACGTCATCAGCGGTGGCTGGTCCCTGGGTAGTGCCGTATAGTTGAAAGGATCCTTGCATCTGAGATCCGTCCATGAATCGCATTCGTAGCAATAAATTTGACGAGCTGTGAAACAGATGTGCGTTCAAGTATCACGTATCATCTCTATCGCACTCGGAAAAGAATGTACGCCAAGTCAAAAGGTATAATAGATAATCTATCTATAACAGCTATCTACTTTGAATAATGTCCAATGTGTTCCCAGCTTCCATCCCGTATTTAGTGCTAAACATGACCCTCTGACATTTTGTTATTAACAAATTAATAATAAATTTGTAAAATTACTTATGAATCATTAATGTATTTACAATGTATGTATACGAAATTACAGACAAGCGCATTACGAACGAACCTGTAAATAGTAAGCTTTAAACTATACAGCCATATTTAACGCTAAATAAGCAGTTTTAGTAGACTTAAAATAAAAAGCTGTTATCGTAGGAAAGCGACCAACTAATCAGCTCGAAATCATTAGGTACGTAATTTGGAATTGTTCGATTCGGGTGAATTGTTTAATATGGAAAATTTTTCTATACTTTGCGGTCACATAGTTTCCCGAGTGCACATCTTTCATATAAGATTTTACGTATCGATGAGCGCGCGCGCGCGAGTTCTAAAAACGGGATATTAAGCACCGTTCTCTTTTCACAGCGCAATAGGGAAGCACAAACGCTTATAGTAGTTGTGTTCGATAAAACTGGACGAGAATAAGATTAATTTGCGTCCAGTCCAAGTTACACTTGTGATTTACCAAGATCTCTTATGAGAATTCAAGACATTCTATTGTTGAAATAACTATTTGCTTCATGAAGCAAGACATTTTTCGTGCGATTCCCGTCCAGCTCGGGGCGAAAGCAATCTCGACCGGATAATTCCCGACGGAGAGCGCTCTCCCACCCTAAGGTGGATACTCTGACAAGAGTACACTTGGCCGCGGACGCATCGAGCTTCATCGACCTTCATCGAGTCTCTAGCGAACGAGTCCGACGACACGGTACGGGCATACCGAGTAGAGTAAGCTGGCTTAATCACTCACTCTGGCACTCCGCATGACAGACGTTGGCAACCGCGAGTACAATTGCCGCTGAAACGAAAGATTCGTTACTTGCTTTAGGTAATGTGCGTAGGCAGGGTGCGCAGGTTGCTAGCTTAAGTAACTCGGTGTGATCTGTGGTAACGCAAGCGACAGGACTAGCGCTATTGTACAACGGCTACGGTGGCTGCGACTACAATTACAACCGCTACTATCTCTATAGCGCAGCTCTAGCATACCGGTATTAACGATGTTGGGGACCGCTGATAGTTGTGCTTAGCTAATAACGCTACCACTCGATTGATCAAAGGGGGACCGTGCGGCAGTCACGTCCAGATTTTTCGGTTCGCTGGATGATTCTAATCTTGCTGCGCTTTCGCTCTAGCAGATTATGAGGTGTACAATAAGGAATTGGTGTGACGGTGGACAGAGTATGGGATATAAAGTATGACACACATGTGCGGTATAAACACGTATGTACAAAGCCTATAGAAAAGTATACAACAGTAAATGGCAATATCTGGGGTGTGACTTATAAATCAAACTTCCTCGTACAGTTTTGAAAGAGCCTTGAAACACATGTACCATATGCCTATAGAATGTTTATCTTGAAGACAACAACTTAGAAAGACGGAAGCTAGAAATTTTATACAATGTAATAGGCGTTTGAATAAAATTTTACTCCAGTTAAAAATTATGTCAGCATATATTTAGAATGTGACGTAGATAGTAATTCAACTTTGTCTCAATTACTTCAGGTCTTTTAATTCTTTCGTATATCTTTGATATTTTAATACGCGACGATGTGAAAGGCCAAAGGATTAGCGACTTCTGTGCGGTATGTATAAAAGTTATTTCAATATCGAGAGCAATTGCATTTTACTCGTTATATTTATAATTAGCCGTGCAGAATAGTGATGCTATAATTAATGTTTATGAACAGGTTATACCATGGAACACTGTAAGAGGTAAGTGAACTAAATCGATATTCTTATGCTTGCATGTGCTGTTTTTGGCGATTATTATATGTACAGAATCTACTATTGTTTCTAAGAGGCATAGGTTTCTCTCATAGTAATAGAAGATCAAGTACAAAATATGTACAGAAGTTATATACAGAGGATATAGAGATACAGAGAATATTATAGGATGGAAAACTAGATACGCGCCAAGTGCAGAGAGTAAGAAGATAGATAACAAAAGTGAATGAGATTTGCTCTTGCAAATATAAAACATAATTTCTACATTATCATATTTTACAATATACTGCAAGTTTTCCCATAAACGAGGCATTCAGCAACAATTGTCTATATTAGTGAACCAAAACAATTTGGAGATGCCTGACGCACTTTTCTGAAAGTACTTCCGTATTTGACTTAAAATATAGAGGCCTTATTCATTTCAAATACAATTTGTAAAATTACTGATTTAATCCACCAGTATAATTTGTATGTTATGAAAGACGCGGTGAGTATATATTATGCAAATCTGTACAGTTTTATTCCGTAGTCCTCTATATTTCTCAAAAAAATGCGATCTATCTTCAGGAATCTTACGTACGTACGTGTCCACGTACCTAGCAGCACGGAAGCAGCGGCCGTACGCGTGTTGATAGATCTAATATATGTATAATACCTATGATTTTTAGATCGTAATAAGACTCGTAGTAATTGCAAGTGAGACTGTTTAACCAATTGGCACTAAATTTCCAGGATCGTCAATGTCTTGATGTATAAATAATCACGATTATTTTTACTTGTATCTTAACATTTATGCTCGAAGTTAATTTTAACAAACGTAAAAAAAGCAGATATCCTATGTATTTAGATATATAGATTTTTCTGTCCGAGTTCCAAGTGACAAGATTATAGAAATTGTTCCAATTTAAAAATGTAAAAGCTGAAATATGATCGACATTCGTTTAAGGGAGAAGCCTACTTCAGTTTGACGACGCTGCCTTCTTAAAATATAGAAGAACCTTTCGGAATTAAATGGAAAGCTCATCGGGGACGCATGCACACTCACCCACTATCAAGTGATTCGTCCACATGCTGACAGCGGCAGGATCTCCTTACACTTTGTTTAGCTTCGCGTCATGTCGAGACTTTCTCAAACATCGAGCAGCGCCCGATTAGCGCGAGCTGATTCAGCTGTATATTTCAAGCCGTCCCTGAAATTATGGAATTAATCTTCAAATTAAACTTAGGGCAATTTCTGCAGACACACGGCTCCAACTTTGCGTTGGAGCGTCGTCTATAATAAATATTTTTCATCCCTGCTTTAAGCTATATCTAATTTCGGAAATAAAATTGTACATTTAAGGTTAGTGCTCAAGCTGAATTAAGTTTTATGCTTGCTATCTTGAATATTGCAATACAAATCTCGTAAATTTTTATTACGTTTATATTTGTTAACAAATTTAATAAATTTGCAAACCAAAGTTTTGACAATTCTTAGGAAAAAAGAATTGATCAGTACATCAATAACTAATTACACTGCATCGGTACTTTTTCTTAAGGGTTATTAAAAATTGTATCAACAACTTGATCTATTTGCAACTGATAAAATGTCACAAGTTACTGATACAATATTATACCGATGCACTAATCAATTCTTTCTCTTATGGAAATGTAATATTATTTTAATTATATACTTTACTCATCTGTTAAAATACTCCTATTTATTTTGAGACTTGCACTTAAAAGTATTTTATTTAGTATAGAGGAAAGTTCTCTATTGTGAGAGATAGGATTCTAATATGAGATAGTAGATTTTCAACGTTCAAATTTAATCACAAATCTTTTTTCGCCACAATTACACGATCTACCAATGAATTCTCCACTAAACAGATTTCACTCCAAGAGCAACAAATTCATGGTGGAACCAACAGATGATGCCTATTAATTTAGCAGAAACCATGCTATCTCATATTAGGGGCCTATCTCATAATAGGGGACTTTCCTCTATATTAAAGTATTACTTTTGTTGTACACCAACATCTTTTATGTTCAATATTCATTGTTATATATTATGTATTATTACATTTTGTGTCATATTTTATTCAGAGTATTATTTCACTCACAATTGGAGCAAAGCAAGAATTGTTGATTACTTGTCTAACACTTTCAAAACTTTTTTCATTCAATTTTATAGATTAAATATTGTTATATTTTATGTGTGTATTGTTTATGCGCAGAATATAGAATTCTAGAATATCTAGAATTCTCTCTCTCTCTCTCTCTCTCTCTCTCTCTCTCTCTCTCTCTCTCGCTCTCTCATTTTACGTTATTAATAATTTAACCATCAAATTTAGCCAGCTATAACAATTAGAATACAGGGCAACACTACACGAAATCCAAAGTGCGTCACTTGTATCTATAAAACAACTGCAGGGCAGATTTAACGCATTCCTATGCCTAATTACAATTAGCACATACTTTTACTGCACTACGAAGCCTGGAAGGGTTGATTCTCTCGCGACAACACGGGTGACCTGTTTTTAAACGTTGTCTGGAACACAAAATCTATCTCTCTTTATTGGTTATTGTCATCCCTCGTGTGTCGTGATCTCAGATTCGATTGCCGACCCTCTAAACGAGATCCGGCAGTCTGCGACTACACCTTCCTCAAGCTGAGACACCCCAGCACGTCTATCGACGAGTCTACATCACCGATGCATAGCGAGGGTGAAACGCGCGTAACGAGGGTACGAGGGTATGCAGCAGGATGCAGTTCGCGAAATGCCACGATGCGACTATGCGGCCGCGATTACGCTGTAAATGCAGCGTACAAGCGCTTTCAGGGTACTGACAAGCGCGCTAGTCAACGCGCCGACCGGAGCGCGGATTCAGGTCGATCAATATGACGAAGTCCGCCAGTCCGTGCCACGTGCTCACGTTGCGGTAACTGTACCGACGAAGCTACTGCTGCTGCTGCTGCTGCTGCTGCTGCTATTGCTGTTGTTGCTCGACAAGGATGTGCATGGTAGCACAATAGCTTTTGCTGATAGTCTTCAAAGCGAAGCTTTTTAACAGAAGTAGTCGTGGTAGTTAAATCAATTGTACATGGTTTGATATTAGACTAGTCAAAGAAACTGTCAATGTTAATTCTGTGTCAGAGTTCGTTGAGAAACAGCGCTTGCGCATTTTGCGCTCATTTTGTGCGACATTTCAAAGCTGGTATCATAATATCTGGGAATCTTGCTAGAATAAGTACACAGAAAATAAAAAGATAGCAAAGAAAGAGATGTTAAGACAGAAAATTTGCTGTAAAAAGAGGGCAAAAAATGGAGTATCAAATTCAGATTTTTGTTGCAAGAAAATTGAAAATTTTCTTATTTCAGAATAGATTTAAATCGTGATTAATTCTGATTAAACCCTTCAAAAAAAAATTATTCTTTCAATTTTATTCTCTCTTAGAAAAGATTGGTAAACTACGGCTTGGCCATACTCAGTTTCTTGATTTTACGGATCATAATAGTTATTAGATAATATTTTGAATTTTACGAATAAACAAATTTGTCATTTCTTTTGTTATATAAGCATTTATCAGTCAACTTTATACTATACTGAAATACATGCTATCGTGTTAAGAAGATAGACGCAGTGAGATAGACAATCGATTTCCATCTGCATCATTTTCTAGTAATTCTGCCTGCCCGAGTCAAAATATACCATAGACCGTAACGCCTAACATCTCACTCTTCTGGAGAGTTACGGAGAATGAATGGAAGTGATGATGAAGCTGTGTGTATGCAGTTCAACTAATTCTAGTTGAACTAATCTGTTGGAACCAGGCTTCTACAATTTAGCGCTTAATAAGGCGGTCTAAAAATACTGATGCGGTAACGTTCTGCATTTATGGTGTCAACTCGATACACGGTACTCTATTGTACAGTAATTTTTAGGAAGTTTGTCTGTATCTTTTTCAGTTATTCGAAAGTATTAATTAAATATTATTTATTAAAAAATCAATTACAATTGCTGAATGAAAACTAAAACTTTATAAAAAGAAATTTAATAAAAAGATATTTACTAAAACAGACTAAAAGCAATTACTAGAAATTTGCTACAGAACTTGAAAAAGAAATATATACAATTGCTTGACAAAAAGCACATTAAAATTTATAAACTTAAGAGAATTTCGATTTTGAGAGAGAGAGAGAGAGAGAGAGAGAGAGAGAGAGAGAGAGAGAGAGAGAGAGAGAGAGAGAGAGAGAG
>NW_011967147.1:229749-234494 GCF_000949405.1 Vollenhovia emeryi
TACGTGCGTGCGCGCGCAGATACAAACCAGAGTCAGTTGAGGCAGGGTTCAATTTGTGACGCTGTAAAACGCGGAAGTACTTACGTCGTTAATCGTTACTGCAGTATTAATTATCCGCAGAACAATATGCAAAATGTACCTATAGGAGCAATCGCTGAACAAAGTGCTTTGAGAAAGAGAGAGAAAGAAAGAGAATATTAGGTATAGAAGTTTTAACATACATTTATTTTCCTATTTCTTAGGCGGGATAACGAATTCTCAACGTTCGCCTTTGTTTTTGTACCCGCGCGGTATCGTGCGACGTCACGCAGGTGATTGTTTCCGCGAAGGTCGCCGCGTTATCATTCGCCCGCCGAACCTCGAGCCGGCAGGCAGTGTCGAGAGTCGCTCCGTGTGTCGTATTTCTTTTACGTTATCAATTTCCGAAACGCGATCGCGATCAGCGTGGGACTAAAACTCTACCAATTTGTACACCTTTATCAGTAACAAGTAACGTTTATCGATTAATTATTAAATTTCTACAACTTGTAATGAGAAACGAATTGCATGTTGAGGCGACGGCTTTTTAACAACGTACATAGATATATTTTACGAGACTAACTTATCTAATAAAATATAAATATAAATCGTGGTACTAGATAACTAGATCGTGAATACATATTGCTTACGCATCGCGTTTGGAATTATCTGTCGATTTCGGTGTAATCTGTCTTTCAGTTTCAAGAAACAATAGAGAAATTTGTAGGCATATGGCTTTAGTATTTGCGTTGTTTGCTGTGTTTCGTCCTGTTATATCTCGTAGCTCAAATAGGCAAGAAGTAGGGAAAGTCGCTACGTTATATTTCAAAATGAAGAATTATCTTGGTTAATTGTTAGAATTAATAGACTTGATCGTAGTGGGTGTTTCGCTCGAACAATTTATTTCGCGTAAGGATTAGATCGTTTAACAATACGGATTGCAAAATATCGTTTCGTCGCGGATTAGTATAATAACTACTTCTTTACCGCAAATGCTTGGATTTCGATACTCGCATCGTATTTTATATCGTGCATTTAAAAGTGACTTATTCATTGATACTTTTGAATCGAGAATGCAAAATAGTACGCGAGTTGTCGAGTTGATTAATTTGCGTGTCGGAAAGTTGTTTTTATTTCGTAGGCGAGAAAACGAATTCCCAACGTTCGCCTTTGTTTTTGTGCCCGCGCGGTATCGTGCGACGTTACGCACGTGATTGTTCACATGAAGGTCACCGCGATATCATTCGCTCGCCGAACCTCGAGCCGGCAGGCAGCGTCGAGAGTCGCTCCGTGTGTCGTATTACTTTTACGTTATCAATTTCCGAAACGCGATCGCGATCAGTATGGGAATAAAACTCTATCAATTTGTACACCTTTATCAGTAATAAGTAACGTTCATCGATTAATTATTAAATTTCTACAACTTGTAGTGAAAAACGAATTGCGTGTTGAGGCATCGGTTCTTTATCAACGTACATAGATATTTCAAGAGACTAACTTATCTAATAAAATATAAATGTAAATCGTGGTACTTCGTCGTGAATACATCTCGTTTACGCATCGCGCTTTGAGTTATCTGTCTTTTAGTTTCGAGAAACGATAGAGAAATTTGTTGGTGTACGGCTTTAGTATTTGCGTTGTTTGCTGTGCTTCGTTCTGTTATAATTCGTAGCTCGAACAGGCAGGAAATAGAGAAAATTGCTACGTTATATCTCAAAATTAAGGATTATCTTACAAGTTAATTGTTACAATTAATAGACTTAATCGCAGTGGGTGTTTCGCTCGCACAGTTCATTTCGTGTAAGGATTAGATTGTTTAACAGTTTGGATTGTAAAATATCGTTTCGTCGCGGATTAGGAACTACATCTTTACCGCAGATGCTTTGATTCCGACACTCTTGTCGCGTTTTATATCGTACATTTAAAAGTGACTTAGTCATTGCTGCTTTCGAATCGAGAATGCAGAATAACATGCGAGTTGTTGCTTTGAATGGTTTGCGTGACTTGCGATACTTTGTGCGTTTCGCGGTATTTCACGTTGCGTACGAGAGTGTCACGCAAAATTTCGCGCGATCGTAATTAATTATTCTCGCGAGTGAATATTGTGTGAGTGCAACAAGGAAATCTGAGAGGAGGAGGAGGAGGCCCGGGAGGCATCGGGCAACGGCGGAGCAACCACGAGGTGAGTGTTTTATTTTATATATTATTTGCTGCCTGCAAAATTAATATCTATTCGCTGTCTGTCTTATTTATTCAAATGACTCTTGAATAAGAATTGCAGACCAAAATATACGTTGAAATCTCGTGAGTTTGTATTTAAAAGAAAGAAATTTTTTCGAGTACTTCATTTTATTAAATATCTAATTAAAGAATAGATAAAATATTTAATACAATAATTTCGGTTTTAAATCAGTATTCTATAATACTCATATAACATATATTTATATTTTACAGATCAACGTAGTTTACGACAACTCCGCTGTTGCGCATCGTATCGGTGAGTGGTAAACCTTCTATTTAAAAAATTTGTATAATGAATCTATTATACATAAAACTACATTATGTAGTAAATGGAATATACAAATAAAATAGGCTAAAAAATAGACGTGATAGGCTAAAAGGGAAATTAATAATATTTATTAATAGTTGATACAGAGTGAAAGGAAGAGAGTCGTGTAGCGCACGCAATGCTAAGTTCACGTTCTCTACACCCGGGAAAAAATTTTCACATATGATCATATATAATCATATATGCTCATATACGAAAAATGTCCATATATAAGATACCATATGTATCATATATGATCGTACATGATAATGTGTTTGTCATATATGACAGTATATATGACAAATACATTATCATATACGATCGTATATGATAATGTGTTAGTCATATATGACAGTATATATGACAACCATGTGCATCATATATGATCGTATATGATAATGTATTTGTCATATATACTGTCATATATGACAAACACATTATCATATACGATCACATATGATACATATGGTATCTTATATATGGACATTTTTCGTATATGAGCATATATGATTATATATGATCATATGTGAAAATTTTTTCCCGGGCAGATTGTTGTATCGTTGCATTTGCAGTATAATCTGCAGTTTCTCTATGAAATCCTGAATATTCCTTTATACACGTTCGATATCGCGCGCACGGTTATCGCTAGGCGCGAGACACTACCGTGTCTCTTGATATCGTGAGTTCAATGTAGATATCTAGCCTGTAAAATATATTTACAAAATTTTAATTTATTTTGAAAATATAGTAATGGTATATCGTATAATAAAAAATAAATATAATATAATAACAGATCGTATAAGTTAATAGTAATATTATAAGTCAAATAATATAATCGGTTAACAATAAAATGCGTATTAAGTTTGATCGCGTAAAAATTTTCAATGATTAGCTTTGGCCAATTGTAACTTTGAAATAACGAGTTGAAATTATAAAGAATTTAATATAGATTTAAGTAAATGGTATTATTTAATAATTATAAGAATTATTTAGTATCGCAGTGATAAAATGGACTTGTATCTAAGACAGTTTCTTTTGTTCGTAAAACTAATGAATAAGCGAACATCGTTGCTACGCATTCATGATGAACAATTTTGTGACGTCTGAATGAATTCAATTTTCTTTTCTTACCAAAAGGAACTTGTGCGAGTCCATCTAATTCTAACAGAGCAAGTTTGAAGGATCATTTTATTATTATTCGATTTTAACTATTCATTAGAATATTATTAGAAATAAGAAATTAATAAATATTATTAGAAGTAAGAAATTAATTATAAGGGCTACAGATGTAAGAATTAATAATCCTTGTAGCGAAAGAAATCCTGCTACGCCGCTTTGAAGCGCAGTAAGTGCTCCTATCTTTCGCGGAATGCAAGCAATGACGATAAAGGCTCGCCGTACTAGCGAGTGCTCTATAAAACGACATTATAATATAATTCACAAACCTTATTAATTCGAACCCTTTTCCGGGTTTATGCATTAACTATTATTGTGACAAATTATTGCCTAAATTAAAACGCACGTTAACATTTAAATATGTACCGCTAAAGGTAAAAGGGCACAATTGTAATATTTTATAAGAAGGCATCATAAGCTAAGGCTGATGAAGGAAGCTCCACTCGAACAGCACCGGCGGCTATTTATCTCTACCAACTCGCTAATCTCCAATAAACAATAGAGGATGACCACGATCGTCACTCCAAGAGACAAAGAGACGAGATTTCCCTTAACACCCCCGCCATACCGGACAAGACCACTTCGTCTTCGTCGCCAAGTGCAGTCACTCTTCTACCTTTTTACCTTTAAGACGTGCGCCGACTTTATCGAACTTCAAGTATTATTAATTCACTGTATTACTAATCCACTAGATTCTAATTTTCTGTAAGGAAAACAGGAGACACGATTTCTCTCCCGTAGAGAGGAGCGGAAAGTATTTCGCAATAAAATATATATATTATACAGAGAATAAGACCATACTAATTTTGGTGAGTGAATACTTATGCAATTACTGTATCTGGTTTAGACGACGGATCACTAACCCCCTAATCCCCAGTAAACCCGGTGAACGCAGGGTGACTGAAAACTAGGGAAAGATTTGAATTTACAAGATTTAATAATTACATTGATTTATCCAGTTACGAAGTCTCGGTCGATAATCTAGATTACCCAGACGTAACAA
>NW_011967147.1:234594-248258 GCF_000949405.1 Vollenhovia emeryi
TTTATACTTACGCCGGGTTTGCAGTAAACTACCTTAGTGGCCGTTAGTAACACCGGGGTTAATTAACAGATGCATGTTAATTGTTTGACTTTCAATTGTGTAGAGAGTCGGCAATTTATGTGTACCCTGTTTTTTAGCTTAAAAATGGTAATAGAAAAATTACATATTGTTTAAGTTTTAAAGCACAATACGATGAATGTACTGATCAATAAACATACCTATTCGCGGAAAATAGCCGTCCGTAAATGTTGTGTAACAAAAGAAAGTTGCAATTCTATTTTCCATTATTTCGATTCCTGAAAATTTTTGTTCTATCTTGCCAATAACATTAATACTCAAATTTTTACAATTAAATACTGTTTTCCAATAGCTGTTTTAAATATCAAAATATCCATAGCAGCAAATGTAGGAAATTGACAGACCGTATGTAGATTCGTTTTCTATGCAGACGTGAATATACCGATAAGTAAGTCTACCTATATTTTCAACCAAGAGTACATTATAGTTTCTTTCGATTTCATCGTAGTATTTTAGATTTATTTGTCAGGTACATACAACAGAATATCGGTACATTAGCACGGTTTAACAAATTAAATCAAAATGCTTTAATTCCTATGCAAGACATTTTTTAAATGAAAATAGAATATAAAAATGTCATTAATATACGAAACTTTAAATTTGATTTTAAATTAATTAAATTAATTTTTTATTAATGTATATATTTTATTAATGTACAATATTTTTATAATTAAATTTTACTGTTAAAAAATGGCAACATACTTTTATTGAATAAGTTTTAAAAATTGGTGACTGATATAAATTATGATACACACGGTGTGTATAACAGAATAAAATGTTGCTTTAAAGATAAATGATAGTTTATTTAACTATATGTACATACATTGTTGACGTCAGGAGTAATTTAATTTACAGACATGTCTTATATAAATTAATATGAGATCGGAGGATAATTTCAAACTGGCCGAATTATCTGCAACAAAATTCGTATCAAATTTAAATTTTATTAATATGTTTAGCTATCAGCAATACTTCAGTATTAGTAGTTCAGTAACAGTAGTTCATTATTTTTTAATATTTATAATATTGTTAAAAATTTTTTAGTCAAACAATCGTTGTCAAGCAATATGAACAAACATAGAAATAACTTAGGATCTAGAAAAGTAATTTGAAGACAAATAATTATTTCAGAGTTATTGGTTTAAAATACGTAAAAGCAACTATTAGAAATAAAGTATTTAATTGAAAAACTATTAGTCGAAAATATAATCATATGTTTAGTCATTATTTAAATTATTTTTTTAGAAACGCAACTAAAAAAGTCAGTTATAACATAAGATAGAGTAATTTATCGTCGTATAAAATCTTTATTGATTTTCCACTATAAAGCAAATTAAATTTTATAAAGATCTTGATGCCGGGTGGAATAAATGTACAAATGCCATTTAGAACGTGATGTTGCAAAATAGTTTGCAACTGTAAGAGAAACGCGGTAAATTATATCTGTACATACATGCGTACTGAAATACACTTGATATCTCCAGAGGAGAGCAAATGATATCCAAATCCCGCGAAGGCTTTAAAACGTCCCTTACTCCAACGCGTGAAAGATGCATCGATGAATTTCGCAGCGCGGGTGGCCTTGCCACGATTGGCCCGGCCGCACCGGTGCATCGCGCACAGCCCGCGCACCGCAGTGCACGGCTGCAGTCGAGTCATTATGCAGGTACCTGCTGCCTCTCGCTTCAGCTCGCCCGCGACCGCAGACCGACGTTGAGTGTTGACTGTCGCCGGTGTTGACTCCCAGTGCACTTGCATCCCGACGCGATCTCCGGCACTCGTCGCCACGTTGCACCGGTGAACCGCCGAATCTATTATATCACACTGAATGTGATTTCCGGCGTATATGACAAAACGACAAGGGTGCCGTTTCGCCCCGTCTCGCTGGATCGTGTCTCGCTCTCTCGCTACGCGCTCATTAATCTTTCGAGAATATCAGCCACACACAGAGCGGTGCTCCTTTTACCTTCGTCATAACAACTATTTTATTTTACATTTAAATTAAAATTTACTTTTTCTTATCACGTTATTAAAATATTATCTTGTGACAATAATTGTTTTAAATCCGTGGTAATCGCTTTATCCTCTGAGAAAGAATCTTTTTAAATCGTAATAGTAAATTTTATTAGAATTGAAGATATTCCGATTTAATAAATTTTACAAAAAAATCTTAGCAGATCTTGGTAGACTTGACAGATTAGCACTCAGCATTTGTTCGATATTCTAGGATTATATTTGGGAAAAACACACGCGAGAGAAATGTGAATGCTAAAATATATTTAACTATAAATGCACCGTAAGAAAATTGAGGTCAAAGACCTCTCATCTCAATCGAACTATATCCTCTATAAATCGCCTATCTCCGTTCAAATAGCTCGAGTATTTTATCTACTGTTTTCACAAGCTCTATTTTTACCGACAAACTTCGCGAGCTGCAGTCCATAAATCTCGATACACAGCAATTACTTCCGGCTTAAATCACAGCGTCGCGATGCAGCCGGTCATTGCCGAGGGCTATTATGCGGCTAACTTACGATTCACAACTTTGTCGTGGGCGCCGATCGATTGTACTTCTCGAATCACAAAGGATTCACGCTAAATTCGAAGGATTCGCGTAGCACCTGAAGGTTTCCACCGAAGAAACTCGCTTTGCCGAGGCCAACGAACCTAATCAAACAAAGTCAAGGACGATCACGTTAAGATACGATACTCCCTTTTATCGATCGTACTATTACAGGACTTCGATGGGGTTCAGACCATCGGGAGATTAAACCTGAAAAAAAAAACGGGTAGAGCAATTCAGCTAAAACTTAAGCCTTTAGCGGGGAGGATCGATCTTTATTTAACTCATTACAGAGGGAAAGTCATAATGTATCGGAGAGATAAGATATTAAAATACTTTAGAGTCCATTAGATAAGCCGAATGCTTTATATTATTTAATATCATGTCACTTACATTATTCGCTATCTTATCATGCAATAATTAGTTATATTATACCTCTCAATATCTATACTGTAAATTCTTTTCTTAATTTTATTAATATCTAATTTTTTAGAAAAGTTTACTGGGAAATGCGATTTAATTATATTTTGTTAATAATGGGAAACTATTTGTTGTATTGTTAACAAGATTAAATTCCACAACAACAATTTCATGAAATTTATTCAGGACTTTGGGTATAGTCTATACTGATTTAAAATATTTGTTTTTATGATATTACAATATTAATGGCAAACTTTCCATTTTAGAGATCATAGAATAAAAATAAAAGGATTGTGTAACTTGAGTGTATATAAAAAAAATGTAAAAAGTTAAGTATTCATATTTTTGCTGACAGATTAAATAGCGAAAAATAGTTCCTTATAATATTTATAACGAGCCGCCCGTTGGTAACAATCTTAAGCGTGTCTATCATTCCGCAATATCAACGCAATAATCCGCTTATACCGCTGATTAGCGGGATTCCACTAATAATCGTTACGCAAGCACATGCCGAACCACGTTACAAATTGTCATTAAGGTAGCCAAAGTGTAATTACATGATTAAATTTTCCGCGTAAATTGGACTCAATGAATAAATTCCACATTATTTTCCAGCGCATTATTTTGTTCCTCTGATTAAATAACTTCTCGATCCCGTAACGTGGTACCTTTAATTTATATTTAATATTTATCCTCGGTGTCATTACATACTGATATTATCGCCCGATCGATCGCCCGATTAATATTTATCGATGGTTTATTAATGCGGTTTGGTAGTCTAAACCAAATTCCGGGAATGTAAAGAGAGATTTAGAGTCTCTAAAACATTATTCTGAAAGCAAAGTAAAATTATCCGAAATGAATAAATTATATGAATATGTTTGCTGTTGAACAAGAATTACTTAATCCACGTATTGTAAAAAAAATTCTTTGTAATATATCCATTGTGAATCACGGCTGTCTTCTATATGAAGTCATATACGAATAAGTTACGCGTAATTATAATAATGCGGTTCAAATTCTTTGCTCTCTTTCTTTTTCATTCATTCGCTCGCTCACTCACTCACTTTTTATGGCAGTGTCATAAAATTAATAAAATACACATATCTTTAATATTAACGTTCGTTAATAAAGCAATAACGAAAACAGATTTGGATTAGGTCTGTTCTTTGAATCACTTGCAGCAGCCAGTACACGAAGCAACGACATGCGCGGCTGACCTCGTACGGCCTTTAACTTCGTCCGAAGTGACCGATCGAAGCACTTGGCCGACGCTATAAATACACATCGGGTATTCGCGAGCGCTAGATAAATCACCGAACTTGAGGAGCGTCTCTTGTGGTTTAGGGCGCACATTGCACGATCGCGGTTGCGTGACCGTCGGCTCCCTGACCTTTAGAATTTCTTTCACGAATCCTATTTGCGTTCACAGTGACGTTGCAGTTGCCGAAATAAACTCACGTTGCAATCGTGAAATATTGCTTCGTTACGCTAATTCCGTATGCTCTATATACCGGTGCATGTCGCTCGCTCATTCTTCTCCGTGAAGATATATAATAACTGGTGAAGATATATAATAACATACCGCATTAACTTTCTTATTTTAAATTTCGGCATTGGGTTGTCGGGTGGCCTGGCTAGTTTGGAATCGCAAGATGAATCGCATAGACTAAGCGAAGGAACGGAAAGATACAATCCTGCGACGCGGTATAATTGGATTCGTTCAAATTTGTATTTGGGACGCCACTTCATTTATTTCCATTGTCTTTATGGCCCATTGGATTTACGCATAATTAGCTCTTGTTTCTGTTTATTTCTATAATTATATTTAATTTTGAATATCGCTGATAATTTTGTTGAGGAATTACGTAAGCACTTATTCGGTACTTTTCTAAGAATTAAATTAGAAAAAAATATTTATTAACGAGAAATCGTGCAATTTTGGAAAATTATAAAATGTTTAAAAAATTCATTTATGAGTGAAAATTGGATATAGCACAAGAAAGATATTTTTTAATATAAATTTTAATATAAATAAAGGCTTACATTTTTGTATAAAACATTAGAGATTTGGAAATAATGTCTTTTCTTTACTTCATATCGCTTTAAATAATACAATTTCTGATCAATTTTTTATTTTAAGAAATTTGAATAACATAAATGTACGGTGCTATTTATCACCGCAAGGAACATAATACGATAACATCGTGCTGGCCTTTTTTCGCAATCTGCCAATAGATATGTATCGTATGCAGAGAGTCGCATTCAAGGAAAAACGCAAATATAAACTTAATTTGCAATTTTTTTTCGTTAACCGCTGGGCTGACGTGGTATGTCGCGTGGATATCACGGTCTCGCTATTGCGGCGATTTGTCAAATACACGGTGAACTTTTACCACTGACAAGAATGAACGCTCGTCTCATTAAGTAAACGCTCGCTCTACTGCCGCAGGTGTCTGACTCGTGAGATGCCTGCGCTACTTGCCGATGCGAGGTTAGCTAGTCTCTACTTGTTCGACTTGAAAGGAATATCGTCAACAAGAATATGTTGTCGGTTCTATATGTTCTTTCTGACAAGTTTGTATTATACATACACCTAGCATTATAGATTTCTATCCCAGGGATATATGCCCCGAGTCATGTAAACCACAAGTCAAACTTAAGGACGTTAAAATTTTGCTATTCTACAAATTAACAATCACTGGTGCGAATATTTGAGACGTTATTTAATTGTAAATCAATCTTATTTCCAAAAGTTCGAATTTTTCATGCTCTTGTGTGTATGAGATATTTTATGTTAAAAAGTCGAATGAAAAGCAATGATGCTCGGTTAAATTTTTATTTGAGAGACAATTTTCCAAAAAGCTTGTTCAGTAAGAAAGGGCAAAATGAAAACAAAGTAAAAGACGAGCAGTTTCGAACAGAGTTAGTATTAACGCAGCGCGCGTGTATTCGAATATGGTGTTAATAGCATTGTGCCGTACAAAGTATTGAACCTGAAACGATTGCAATCAAACGAAGAGCAGGAATCGATGCGACGTGATCCATCAGCACTTCAGCACTCAACTAATCAAACAATTACGATCTAGCAATTAAACTTAGTTAATATTGCGCGCCAATATTAGTTCAATCGCGTTTAATGGACGTAACTGAATTACGATTGTGCGCCGCGCGCGTCCTTTTACATTAGGGATGGAAAACAAAGCGCAACCTGACCAGAATTAGAAACTTTACATATAGTTTACATAATGCGTCGGAGTAGCGATTTGTTTGTGTAACGTGTTCAAATAAGCATATACAAAGTGGCGTATACACACACACACACACACACACACACATTTTCAAACGCATGCCTTTGCCTTTATTTCAAAGATATGATCAAATTTTATGTAACGAAAATATGATTCGATATTAACTCACGAACTTTCAGTATCCAATTGCAAATAATTCTATAACTGAAATGATACCTTATTACAAGAACAAATAATGTAGTCAAAGCGTAACGCTCGCGGGTTAATTTCACACTCATCGATCGAAAGAGGGCGGGATAAAAACTGGAACGCGCGACCAAAAAAGTTGCACCGCGATTTCGGATGCCAATTTTGTAGCCGCGGGATGGAAAGTTGTCGATAGCCGTATCTGTGGCAAAATAATATATTGCGCGTGTATGTACATTAAACGCTGGTTAATTCCAGCCATACCGACTTTTTGCTGATTGACGCAAACAATAGCGTTTAATTAAATTTATCTGTTCACAAAGGTATGCCGCCTTTGACAATAATGTCATCGGTATCGAAAATTGATCACAAGAGATGTAGAAAAAGATCTTTATTTCTGTTATACAACGCTACGCTATTAATGCTTAATGCGATTATTTAATCTTCAATTTTTACTCGTTATCAGATATTTCTGTTAATAAATGTGCCAGGTATAACAAAACGTTGGTAACGGAGTTTGAATAATTTTAGAAACATATTCTTCCCTTTAAGAAGAAAAATTATTTTAATAATAAGACCGTTTAAAATTATTTTTAAAATTAAGTCAGACATTGTCTCTGTTCTGATTTTGAATATTATTTGTTTCGATAAATTTTCGTACAAATTTTAAATACCCGGCGTAGATTTTTAAGACAATTAAATTACATTTGAACTCTCGTTATAAAATGTCCTTAACTGATAGAATTTCAATTGTAGCAAAAAGCTGCTATACAATAAAATAAATCTTTCGAATTACTTTATTCAAAGTGTTTGCAGGTTTGACAACATTAAATTGTACTAAATCTGGTGATTACACGAAAAGTAGATATTTGCATTAATTCTTTGTAACAACGCAAAGAGAAACAGTCACTTGCATTTTAGTTTTATTCCAGGGAATGTGATATTAAATACTTCGATATTATAAATTTGCAACGAAATCTGGAATGCAGCACTGAATGCGAAGTATTGGCGCGCTTGTTATGTCCGACAAAAACGTTTACAATTTGCCCCTAAACTGCAACTCGGAAATATCCGCACGCATTTGCGATAATTATCCGCCCCCGTTGGATTCGCCGCCGCGGCAGCCCCTTTTATCGTCGACGTCGCGCGTGCTGTAAGTAAAGTAACGAGTTGTTCGCGGAAAGTATCGAATAGTCATCGGTGTCTGCGGTATTTGATGCCAAACGAGTGAAGGTATCAATACCCCGTTATATTTAAACATCCCCCAGTCCAGTTACGAGCGGCGACCGTAGTGGAGCCCGCCGCGCCGCGCCGCGCCGCGCCGCGCCGGCGGGCACTTCCGCGTAACCGACCTCGACAAGCCGGGGCAAAACGAGGTCAGGAACGGCGCACACAACGCCGAAGGGTCGCGCGTTCGTTTCGCGGTGCGGTGCGGCGCGGCAGCCTAGCTGCTGCTAGCCGGGGGTAGTTCGCTCGGAGCCGCTCGGCTCGATTCGACGCGACGACGCCGCGCGGGGACACCGTCGTAGCACTCCACCTGCACACCTGCAACCAGCGGCCGCACACACCTGCACGTGCACCTATGGGGTGTCCCGGACTTATACCGCATTGTTCCTCTTTTCTTTTTTTTCGTTGAGCCGCGGATTTTCGAATAAGCCAATTAATTTCGCGAGTCCAATGTTTTTTTCCTTGGAAAAACCGACGAAATATCTCTTCGTTCTTGAGGATTAGCTCTTTTGAGCTTCTCACATTTGAGGCTTAACGCGCGGTCTTTTCTGTTGTGCATTCACATTTTAATTGTATTTCTAAAAAACCAAAAAAAAATTACATGCAAACACACACACCGCTCGAGCGGCAAATCCTTTGTTAATTAAGGTCAGTGAAAATTTTCTCTTGTTTGAAAGTTGACTGAAAAATAAAAGACATTGTCTTTCTGCACCGTTGGGGATGACTTTGAGAGATGAAAATTCGAGGACGGTTCGAGATGCGAGATACCTGCTCTTTTAGTTCGAGTCCCCGTACAATTTCTTTTAATTTTAATTGCTCGCGTCAGAATTTTTTTCGAAAATTATTGATGTCACGGCATTAAGCCATTCAGCACGTAATCCACTTTTTGCTGCATGCGACAGGAAGTGGGTCCGCGACACCCCGTATACACACGGTCTGCGAACGTAGCAGCGCCAGTTCGTGCGCAGAAGCTATCGCGTGTCGACGAGCGGAGGGCGCGGGGGTTGTCGGGGGTGGGCGCCCTCGCGGTGGCTCTCGCTCGTACGGCGAACAGCCTCAACGTCATTGGGCGTCGGGACGCCGCCGCGACGCAGCGCTCTCGGCTCCGAAACGCGAAAACGCGACCGCGAAGTGCCGCGACACGAGGACGAAGATCCCCATCGAGGGTCCTTCGGGCGAGTATCCGTTTTTCCGCGCCCGCGAAGGCTGGCATTTACCTCCAAGGAGGACGCGCCTCTCGAGGGAAAACAGAGCGCCGATCCACCTCGGGGAAGAGATCGATCGCCACTTGGAAATCGGCGGCGACCATTTGCTCGGTGACAAGATTGATCTCGCGGGAGGACGACGTTATCGTCCAACTAGTCGTTCTTGTAAGTGACAACAGTCGCGAGGATCGGCGTGATCGCGCGAGGGATGATCGGTTTCAGATTGAACGCGGACGACCCGATCTCCCGGAAGATCAACGAGATTCGACTGGTAGATTTTTAGTGTGTGTGTTGTGTGCGCGTGTGTTGTACGATTCGACGAGGGTGAATGAGAAGACCCGCGTGAGCCTCGTTACCTCAAGAAACACCTACGAGACCCTTGATCATCGAGAGAAGCGTCTTTTTACAGCTTCGATATTCTTCCAATCAAAGCTGTGCGTTGCTCAAAAGATCCTCGCTGTTTTGGAATTCGGAGAGCTTGGTAGATGTCGAATTTTTAAGTGCAGAGGGATTCCGCGCGGAAAACAACGGAGACTAGTGCAATATTTTTTCCAAGTGTCCTAAACTCGATACTCAAACGGGCTTCAAGCGCGGATCTCAATCTCGCGAAAAAAAAAGATCTTTAAAGTAGGTGCAAGCTTTAATGAAAAGCGCTGGAGAACGTTTCGACGAAGTGTCTATCCTGCAAAGTGTTTATCCATTTAACGCCTCGCTAGAAAAAGATTTCGTAGTATCACGGGAGGGATTTATGAATTATGAATCTGCAGGAGGGAGAGGTGTTCTCTCACAGTAAAATCTTGCCGAACACTTCTGCGAAGAGCAATATGTCTCGATCCTTTCCCCGTGTGCGCACGTAACTTCGGTTCGCCTAAAAACTTGTGTAACGCAATAAAAATAAGAATGACGATGCTGGAAACATGATTTATAGATCCCGTAGCCACGAGCGAGCGAAATTATTGACAATGGAAAGCCGATACGATGAAAAGTTTACCCAAGTGTTTAGACTCTTCCATTTTCTATCCATCTCGTGATGCACCGGGAACACCCTCGCAGCTGGAAGAATAATTTGTCAGCATTAAGTTTCTAGACGAAGGGGGATCCCGGTCGATTAATACTTTCCCGAAAACTGGGGTGCACCGTGAGGCGCTGATTTCAAATTTAATTCCGCGACGCGCGTGAAGGATCCCTCGCGAAACTGATTGTTAGCGAACACTTCCGCGAAATATTTAAATCCTCCAACGTCGCATTTGCTTAACTTGCTCAAGAAATTACCGCCTGGTTAAGGATCTAATTGCGGATCTTAGTAATCGAATTGAGACGGAATCTAACAGCTCGCGAATAATTAAGTGACATTTCGAAACAGTCGTAACATTGAGAGTCAAGACAAGTGTCTCCCCCCACGCCGCGCCATCGATCCCGCGGACGAATCGCGCTTCCGCTGGCGGGAGTCGGTCCTGCGAGCGTAGGATTCGAGTGTGTATGTGTGATGACGATGAGGATCGCGCCGCGGGGACCAACGAGGTGACTCGCGGTGGCGACGGCACTTGGGGGACCGAGCGGTACCGAGGCCCGCAGGATGCTGCGGGCGCGGAGGTCGGGAGGAGGAAGATCCCGCGGTGCAGAATCGCTCGCAGTCCTCGTATCGGCCGCGGCCGACTGGTAGGACCGATGACGGGGCATGACGGTCTAACGGCGCGCGTCGCCGGGACGCTCACGTCGCGCTCGCGGCCCCTACTGACGACCCTGACGACGCTGCTCGTCGCGCTGTCCTGCTGCTGCGCTCGCGCCAGCGAATTCCCCGAGCGGGAATGCTGCGACCTACCCTACCCGATTCCGGAGCCCACCGGCAGGTCCACGTCCGCGCCGACGCCAACCGGAAGAAGCGGTAAGTCGTCCCGAGGGGGATCGTGGAGTTGATATAAAAAATACCTTATTCGATACATAGAAAAGGGTCCGCTACACGTAGTCCGCCCATTTCCCGCTGTGAATACATGTTCATTTATCACCTGGCGCGCTGATTTCCATTCTAATTCCTTAAATCCTGAGAAGCGATTCAAAGTGATTTAAGATATTTTTTAAAATTTATTTTAATGCTAAAAAGATAATAGTAACTACTTAGCGTATTACGTAATTATAAAAGTAATAATAGACGTGCATAAAATTATAAACAAGAAAGAGTATTATGAGCTAGTCGAACATTGCTCTTTTATTTGGAAAAGTATTTAGCAATTATACATATATCGTAATTATTAATAGCAATCATCGATAAAAGTCAACGGAAAACACATGGTGAATTTTAATTTTTAATGAGATATTGGGGGAATATAAACCGAGTTGCGAGCGCGAAAATCTGCTTTCATACAATTCGCATACAACACCGGTTATTAGTGGAACAATGAAATAATATTCCAGTACTAATGGCAACGGGCTGGAAAATAAATTCCAATGTAATTACAACGGTGTTCTGGCTAACCGTCGTAGAAGCGCGTTTTCATTAGTGCTTTTACAGAATTAAATATTGCACAATATTGGCACGAAATATATTTCCACAGATCCAGGCAGCGAAGCACTCTAGGCGCAATAGCGATACACGGTCTATAAAAATATTTACGATCCGAAATAAAATTAGATGTAAAAATGCGAGAGGGTGAAATGAGAAATAAATATTTTACAGATAACTAAACTTTTTTTTACATGCAAGTTTCGAAAAACGCGCAAGTTTCAATTACCTCTGCAAACGTGATGATAAATCGGGATAAAAGCGAACACTTTGATGGTAAACGGTCTTAAAATTTATTTTGCGTTTGTAATTAGCGCGTATCTTTAAGAGCGTTTTTATTTCGACGTAATGTAATATTCTATTTGAGGGGGACGCTAAGAGAGGGGAGACGGGCTCCAATAATTGAACGGGAACCAATAACTGTAGGTATGCTCCAGCCACGTTCCGCTAACCGCAGCTACTGGATAGTATGATTCTCATTCGCGGATGAGCGGATCATTAATTCGGTTACAACGGGTTATTAATTTAACAGTGCGTAACCAACTCAAGTACTCCACATTATGAATTTAATCATCAATCCGACGACCCATAACCTGCATGTCTTTAACGCATACCCGCGCGCGTGATAAAAAGAAATATTAATGCAATCGAATTTATCTTATTTGATATAATCTTCCGTGATAATTCATCTCGACCGCGTCATTTCTCCAAGATTCTGATTTCACCGAAGACGTCTATCATACGATTAAAATGACGATAACGCAAACTTAATCTGGACAGAGTAAATTTGGTATTTTTAAGAGAAGTTCAAAAGTAAATTTAATATATTTTCAAAAAGAAGTTAAACAGTCTTAATTTAATTTTTTTATCGCAAAATATTGAGCAATCGTGAAATTATTTGGACAACGGTACGGAAAGCTTCTTTAAAAGACAAGATTTTAACGATAGTTAATTTTAATGATAGTTTTTAACGATAGTTAATAAACAAATTTCTCAAAGTTATACACGGATTGTGGTACAGATTTAAGAATTGGATCTAGATGAAAAACATTTTACATCGTCCACGTTATAGAATAATTTTTATATGCAGCGCGGAACTTAAATTGAGAGAGAGAGATTAATATTATAAACATGAAGCGCCTTGATTTTCCTTGACGTGTTAAGCGCTGCTCTCGACTCTTTTTCTTTTTTTTATTAACTCGAAGAGCTCGCGATTGCGCCACATCATCATCGGCGTGTAAAGTAACGAGGGAAGTTACCGAGTAATTGATCGCATTATTTGTGTCCGTGTGAGCACTTCGGTCTCGTACTCGGATGAACTTCGATTGAGGTCGCGCGTTCGATCGAAGGTTATCTACGGTCTCCCAGCTAGAGCGGTAACGTAAGTTCAGACCGGGGTGGAAGTCGTTCATACCTCTTGTGGAATTCCTCGTGCGGCGCAGGCATCGTCTACGTGGCTACAGAGAGCGTTAATGATGAAAGACGATCAACTCGGTTCAGTTTATTCGCCGGTCTTGTACGTGATGCCCCTGAACTGGGTATCCTTGACTCACGGCAGTTATGAGATTCTAAAAATAGCTTCTCTGCTAGAACAAAGCTTTCTTAGAAGCGCCCCCATCGTGACTTTCCAATTCTTAATGCTAATTCTTATGCTTAATATTTCATTCTTGCCATTTTCAATCGCGAGCATATTTTATCTTTGTGCTGTACGCGCGTATACAGTGCTAGATTTAGTCAACGCTGTCGTCGCAGTTCATTTATATGTTAAGAGAAGTTTAACGGTTATCATATACACATATAATTATGTTAATACGTTGATGAAAACTTAGTCGAGCGTAATTTTCGTTGCCATCGAGTGAGATACCACGCATCGCTCTGGAGTCGCGCAGCTAGTATACATTCCTACATTATTTAGTAAAATAAAGTAGGTAAGCGAAAAGGATTTCGAGCGTGGGCCTAAATAGCTCAGTTGGAAGAGCATTCGCCCGGCAAGCGGAAGGTGCGAATCCTGGTCTAGTCCTAGCCCGCTATTTTTCGCGACGAAATTTAACAAGTGGCGCGTTTTAGTGCCTACCTCCTCGAAGATACACCCCTGTTTATTACTATGGACTGGTATATTTAAATGTACGGGAATAATTAAATCCGTGCGGAATTACGTTTTTCATTTTCCCATACATGTAAATATCCGTATACATTTTTATCGTCGACGTTTAATGCATTTTGTTTCATACAAG
>NW_011967147.1:250014-291410 GCF_000949405.1 Vollenhovia emeryi
ATATATAAAACTGATTATGACATTTCTCATGTTGCAAACTATAGTAGAAAACAATTAAACAGTCAGCAAAGTATATAATTTTGAACTACATTTAAAAATTAAATCAAACGGATTTAAAAACATAAAAACAAAAATACCCAGTTTTATTTATAATTTTAGTTCTTTTATTAAAGTAAATTTTTCTATGCGTCTTATTTGTAAAACGGTAAATTTCTTCGATTAAGATCCATAATTAATTAATTATTAATTCTACCATTTTACACATGATAACTGCACTCTTTCTGTTTCCTTCTTTCTGCTAATGAACGTAACTTTTGTTATAAATTTGAATTGTGTGATTTAAAAAATAATCATTCATATTAATTATTCACCACATGTCGGACAAAGCAATGAAGAATATTTTGTACTTACAAGTTACCCTTTCAAGCACATTATGTAAGCGTTTCCTGCGAAGTGCCTATCGGAGAGACTTAATGACGAAACGTGATCTGCTTCATCGATTGCCTTGCTTAACTATCCCGGAATTAATTTCCTGGTGGGCGATTATGAGCTCGCAAAGTGTAGTCGGCTTCTTTTTTGAGGGTCCCTGAATTTTCGCGAAGTAATCAGGAGCGACGAGAGTCACGTAAACGTATAATTGCAGTCGATTCGTTTGCACCTTCTCGCCCGTGACACTCCGAAATAAGCTTCCGCGAGAGAATCGTCTTACATTCCCCACGGAACTTTGCCGCGTTGGCGCATTCTACGTGCTTAATGATGAAAGATGATCGTCCGGGCGGGCACCAATTTATCGCTCGTTTATCGGTCGGCGTTTCATAAACGTTCCGACCAATCGAGGGAGAAACAATTCACCGTGAAAAAAAAAACTTACGGCCGAGCGTTTAAAAAAAACTCGCGTTCAGGAAACTTCGCCTGGAGAATTGATAATAATTTTGATGGAAGTTAAGCACTCGGGCAATCCATCATAATCCGCAATAGAATTGCACCGTATCGCGCAAAATAAGACTGAATGACATTTAACATATTCTAAAAAAAATTATCGGTTTTTGTGTCTTGAAAGGACTCGGTAGGATTCTAGTGCGATAGAAGTATTTATAAAAGTACTTTAATCTGTTTAACACCATAGTTTTAGCATTTTCAAATTAGTATCTACTTCGCGAGGGTTTCTTTGGTCGAACATTTCGTTAACAACACGAGAAAATATTATAATGTTTTAGATCTTGTTGGAAATTTTACTTTTGGATTATCCTTCAGAATTCTGTTATTTCAACTTTCTGCTATTCGTCATTTGGACATTAAATTTCGATGTAAAGACCCTTACATGACACACGTCAAAAGCAATGTTATGTACACGTAACGTTTGCATTACGTTTAATATTTAAAAATTCTATAATCTGAAGATGACCTGATTATGGGTCGAAACGTTTGTATTATATTATTTGCATAAATAGAAAAATTTTTTTAACACGTACACCAGTGTCCGTCTCGTTAGCTCCATTCAACGTTAATTTATTTTATATTTTATTTACATTAATATTGACATATTATAAATCGGTAATGTTCTTTACGGTCAAAATTAAATTCACTTACTAATATTTGTTAAATTTACAGTTTGTTACGATCCATAGCAGCATTGATTTATATTACACGCACGATATGAGACAAAGCAACATTTATCTCAACTCTATGGAAATTTACATTTTAAATCGTGTGTAAAATATTAATTTTTGGTGTACAATTCCATCTCAAAGGGTAGCGATTTAACGTAATTAAATTGTTGTTTAATTTATGAGTTTCATTAAAAATTTTATTACGAATCGCGAGTAACTGTACTGTGAACATTGTGGGCGATTCTGATTTCTGATTATTTCCGATTATCATATTGAAATATAAATCGTTGAAAAATTAAGGGATTATTTGAAATAAGTAGAGATTCATGTATAGAAATAATAGATTGACGTTTATAACGTGACGCATATTGATATTTCTGTATTGATTTCTGCGCTGCAAGGTTCCACGTGGACACTCCACGACGGAAATTGTTCGTTTCCCCATGGAATTGCCGTATACCCGAAACATTGTCTCTCTCTCTAGGCGCGGAGTATAAATAACGAAATACGTTTAATCCGATCAGATCGGGCTAGTCTCGAGATTTATCGTTCAATGCGTTGCATAATTCATCGATTCTTAGCACGTCGGATTCACGCCACAGAACACTCCTCTCGACACAAATTACAAACTGCTCCTCGTCGCTACTAATATATTTTGGTCCGCGCGTAATATCGATTCACGCGCAGGTCAAAAGTACTTGATACTGTAACCTGCACAATTTTCGTTCTTACTTTTTGGCAAAAACTTTTTAGACCATTACAAGTAAAAATAATTCATTTCGCGAAATCAATAAGAACAAGTTACGAATTCTTGTTGATAACAAGAACTGTACTAATATTTGTTTCATCCAAATTTCCACGGTTTATAAACTAGTCAGTGTAAAAGACAAACTATAAAAATACTTTACAGATTTTTTGATCAAAGCTCTGATTTAATATTGTATTTTCTCGAACAAAATTCTAAATAAACTGAGACCTCTCCCTCCTCTCTCACTCGTTCGTATCATCTGCCTGAACGTGTCTAGGCGGATATGAAGGAAATTTTGAACGTTTGAAGTGCACGGCGAATATAATTAAAGGAGATAATCTGTTAATGTAAAACATTGTAATGTGTCACACTTTGAACTCTAACTTTTGGATAATCTGTAGTAGAAAAGTTATTTATAAAAGTTATTGACTCTCAGGCAATTTTCTGATTTGATCATTTTTACTGTATTTAAAAAAAAGTGATACATCACGGCGTTTTACATTAACAAATTTTTTTCCCTCAACTATGTTCGCCGTGCGCTCCGAGCATCAAAGTTCTCTTGATATCTGCTAAGACACGTTAAGGCGGATGGTATAGACGAGTGAGAGAGGAGGAGGAGGGGCGTCAGTTCATTTAGAAGAATTTTGTTCGGGAAAATAAAATATTAAACGAGAGATTTAAAAAGGGAAAAAAGAGGTGCTTGTAATTTACTTCCCCCTTTTAAACTTCTAGCTTAACATTTTGACATGATTATACATGCAGTAGATGTCGAGAGTCAGTCCATGAGACAAAAATTGAGGAAAAAAGTTACATAATCGACGAGAATGGTCGGCGATTTATTCTTGATGCTCTTTTACCGACATTTGAATTCAACTGCATTTTCGCGAGTGTACTGTACATTTCTAATGCGTTAAAGCTTTCTGAACAATATTGCACAGAAATTATGAATATCTTTGAATTTGGCAAAGTTGAAATCAATATATTTGATGCCACGACAATCATTAAACAATCATAAACAAATTATTCTTCAACTAATTAGACAGAGATAATTCAAGAGTCTATAAATAGTATTTCGGAATCAATGTATAATAATATAGCACTTTATAATTTTATATTTAAATAATATGTTTTACTAATTATTATTCACATTATAACTAATTTCTAAAAAAAATTTAAAGATTATGACGTATTATGGCTACATAACGCACATACATGTGAGAAATGTACAATCGTTGGGCGAAGTACCGAGACTTGGTGCAGAAGAGGCAGGGATGAATATCTTCATAATGTTAAATCGCACGCTGAACCGGTTTTAACGTCACAGCTATTTTCATGCGACCTACTTTATGCTAGGTAGCGTCGTAACGAGCTTGCCTTCGAACAAATCTAAAGTGCCTCCAAGTCGACATTTCTGGTCGGACGCTCAGCAATTGCGAAATTTTCGGCTGTTCCAATAACATCGCTTTCGTACAAAGTTTCATCGGGGCTTTTAACCAGACACGAAACTTTCAATTATTGTTCTAGTTACGTAATTTCTAATTCTTGTTGGAAAAAAAAGCTTATATTATTCGAAGAGGAAACATTTATTGCTGTTGCATCAATGTATTTAATCATTAAATGCAATAAATTTTTAGGCAACAAAATTTTAGTTATTATGTTTAAATATTTTAGTATTCTAATGGTTCGTGCATTTAAAGCTAAATATTAATAATCTTTAATTATTATTTCTTCTCGTCAGAACTCAAAAAGATTGTTATCTATTGTTTTCTGTAAAAAGATATACATATATATTTATCTTTTTCGTTCATCTTTCATATATTCATTATAAATTTATGCCTTTTTCATTATATTTATCACAGAGAAAATCTCTCTAATAAACTTGTCCGGAAAAAGTCAAAATAAAAATATTAAAGCATTCAATATCCTTTTTATCTCAATTTCTTGCAGCGTTATTAATATAATTTATACCAAAATTGCTCGTTGTCCGGTGTGATCGACCGTACTGGCTCAAATTAGCTGAGACATTCTTTTTAATGAAGTTCTCCGAGGAAAAACCAAAATGAAATAATAAGTGGAACATTTAATATGTTTTTTACCCTTAATTTCTTACTGTGTCATTAATAATTTACGTTTATATGAAAATTTGCTCGACGTCCGGTGTAATCGACCGTATCGGCTCAAAATAGTTGGCGCATTCTGTCTAATTAGCTTATCCGAAGGGAAATCAAAATGAAATAACCGGAACATTGGATCTCTTTTTTGCCTCAATTTCTCGCCGCGTCATTAATAATCTATGTTTATACGGAAATTTGCTCGTCGTCCGGCGTAATCGACCGTACCGGCTCAAAATAGTTGGCGCATTCTTCCCCAAACGACGACGCTTAAAGCATGTTTGGCGTCGCGCGGCGCAAAATTAATTTCGCGACCGTTAATCACGTGGAATGACGTTTCATATGCGCCCCGGAGTCGTCCGGCGTCGCGACGGAATAGCCGCGTTCACGGGGACCGTTCCGGAATTCCACGCCATCGTGCAAAAGAGCTCGCCCGCTGAGCACACGGATCGTATAAGCTCTTTCGCGTCGTTCTACTCCTCGTGTCTACTCATCGCAGCTTTTTCACTCGAGCTGAAATATTTGCTATCTCCCTCACTCGCTCGCTCACCCCCTTTCTTCCTCCTCTCTCTCTCTCTATCTCTTTCTATCTCTCTTATCTATATCTCCAGCGCACCCTTGCTCGAACTTTCTGGGGGCGCGTCAGCCTCGCGGCGGTGTGGTGTTTCCTGCCGCCTCTGGGACTGCTCCCATCGCAAAATGCGAAAAGACATGCGAAGATAGATTTGCGGGAAGACTGTGTTCTGAAGAATTTTGTTACGCAAGACAGTTGAAATATTCGAAAAAGGAATTGGAAGGAAAGCATAAATTTCGACGTAATTTTTATGAAACTGTGTATATTTCCCCCGTACTCGTCTTTCTGATTAAGTTGCTCTTATCACGCGTGCTTCTATCATAATACTCTGATAAACAGTAATTAATAATATTTTAGTAATTTGTTAATATACATACATACATATGTATTTTATCTTTATAATCATTATATGTACATATGTGTATGTATTTCTTAACTATTTTAGTTCCTCCATATCTTTTTTAATGCTTCAATGTTGAGAACATCAATATTTTTAGGTCAAACAGAATTAAAGAGTTATTTCTAAAAATATTATTACAATTGTCTAATCTAAGAAACAATTTTACTTACGTTTCTATCCTTTATAAAAAAAAATTTTTTAATACCAAGACTTCTTTGAATGAGAATTTCAAACAAAAGATGATAAATGTCGGAATGTATTTTACTAGTTGAAACATTTTGTTATCCTGGAAATCAAATTTACGGAAATCGATTGCCGTGCCAGCGAGGTGAATCGAGGTGCATAACGACTTTCGTCCGGAGAAAACGCTTAATGAAATGCGACTGCGGGATGCGCACGTTGAGCGAGATTAATCGTGGTAAGTACGGAATGCAGCCGCGAATTCGTCGAAAATTGTAGAGGCAACGAAATCAATGAATAAATCAAGCACCAGTTTAATCCCAGACATTCACGGCAGTTATGCAATATCGCGAAAGACGGCAATTAGTTGGCTGTTTCGTCTTCTTTTTTTTATATCTTAATCAGCTAGTTTGCGCGATCTGATTTTCCAATTAAGAGCGGTAATGATCCAATCATGATCGCGTCGAAGAAGATACGTTTGAGAGACTCGCTCTTAGAGAAGAATACTTGGATAAAAATAAGAGGATAAAAGTACACGGTTCGACCTTGTTGATCACCCAGACGAAAACCTCGATATTCGTTAAAATCAACAGCACGGAAATTTTCCCGTTAGCGTATCTTGGAAACGCATGGTGTTTCATATCTTCGTGTCTTAGTAGCGTGTTGTATTGACTTTCACGAATCTCTTCTTTGCTATCGCGAATTGATTTTAACGTGACAGAAACATAAAGAAAAGTTTGATTAGACTCTTGAGTTGTTAGTAGGAACGATAATACTAACAATAAGTTTCCGAAATATTTTTCGTAGTAAGAACTAATTGTTTCTATGCTAGACAAGATTTAATACGAATTGGACAAGATATTGTTTTTTTTGTTGTTGTCTCGAGAAATCAAATTTATGCAATTGTCATGCGAGACGAATCGAGAAGCATAATAATTTTTATTCAGAGAAAACGCTTAACGAAATGTCACAATATTCTTTATACTGGTAAAATAATATGAACGTTTGTAATATCATAGAAATTCTTCCCCAGTGAACTCAATTGCTTAATATTGATTCTTTAACAGAATAATTATTTGGCACAAGTGCGTTCGAAAATAAAAGACGTATATACGAATAGAAGAGTATATACATTCTGCAAAAGCTTTTAATAGTTAATTTTTAACAGCCATTTAGTAGTTAATATCTAGTAGTTAATATTTTTCTATCTCTCCCCCTTCTCTCTTTTTCTCTGTTTGCTTGTAAAGTTTGCTTTCTTAATAGAAATCTATTTTAAAATTATAAAACTGCTCAATACTTAAAATTAAAAATTATGTGATTAAATTAAAATAAAAAGATTTATTAAAAATTTTTTAACAATATTATTTATTATTATACATGTATACTTATAAATGTTTATGATTAAAGTTTCATACACATATACATATATTAAGAAGAGTTTAGTGAAGAGATGTAAGAATGATATCAATTAATCATTATAGTATAAAACAAATAAAACAAGATGCAGTAAGTAAAATAAATTAAATGTAAAATATAAACGACAATTAAATATTAAATAGATAAATTAATAATAAAATTATTAATATTAAAATGAGTATAATAAATTATCATTAAATTAAAACAAATAGAGTAAATTATTTTGATATATTGAGTAGAGTAAAATATTCGCATTGCACAGCGCAGCTTAATTAAAGCAAAATAAAACGAAGTGAACCTGATCAAAGTCTGATTAAAATAAAACGGACTAGTCAAGTGCAATCACTCGACTATCGAAACTGAAATAAGTTAAGTACTAGATCACAATATAATGGAAATAAAACTATAGACAATTAACACGATGCTCTGTATTTAAAATAAAGTGAATTGAATTAAACTTGATGCCAAAGTGATAATTCAAACAAATAAAGAAAAAAATTCGAAGCACCGACGATTTTATTAGTCTTGACTACTTTTTCTAATAAGAAAAGGTTGTGAATTGTTTATTCAGATCTCGAGATGTTTTATAAAATTTTAAAAAACTTTACAACGCAAGTATTTTAATATCGTAAAATTTTTCTTTAAAATATCCAAAAGTTTAAGTTACTCTTTTACAGTATACCTATCTGCGTTTATTAATATTTTTACTACATATTACTTTAAATATATCCAATGCTCTTAGGCTATCGTGAACGCTTATAACTCGAAAATTATTGCGTTCTCAATATTTCCAGGATTTTCGATTTTAATTACGAATACGTCATTAAATTGCAGTAATTGTAGGAAGGCTCTTTATACGCTGTTCGCAGTGAAAGAATGAATACGATGTTTAAATTGATGATAAAATTTGTCTTTAAAATATTCAAAAGTTTAATTTAATCTTTCACAATATACGTATCTGTGTTTTAACATTTTTACTACATATTACTTCAAATATATTCAATACTCTTAGGCTATCGTGAACGCTCGTAAATGCTCGAAAATTGTTGCGTGTTCGACATTTCCGACAGGATTTTCGATTTTAATTACGAATACGTCATTAAAGTATTGTGCAGTAATTGTAGGAAGGCTCTGTATACGCTGTTTGCAGTCAAAGAATGAATACGATATTGAAATTGATGATAAGTTCCACCATAATAATTCGAGCGATAATAATGTAACAATAATAGCCAACAATGTAATATGATGTCGCAGAAAACGCAAACCCATAATAACAATTGTAATAATAAGTATAATAGTTATTTTAATTTTTTAATAATGATTAGTTTAATATTGTATTATATTACTTTGGATCATGTGTTCTCTGACATTTCTCAAGATTAGCAGATACGGGAAAGGTAGACAAACATACATAAGCGGGTCGGAAGCAATAGGGCTTTGTGGCCATCGAAATTTAGTAGGATCGGTCGACGCCTCGCGGGGCGTCGAACCCTTATTATGAACCAGCGGTACCGCTTGATGCAGGCTTCAGGGGTGCGCGAGAGGCCGGGGATCGGGGGAAAGGGTAAATAACGTTCGAGAAACCAATATCGGCAAAGCCCCGGTTGCCTGCGAGACAAAAGTTTCCTGGTCGAGCTAGCTGGGCAAAGGCAACTTCCGGCAATAGTGTTGCGGCAAAGAAGTAGGAAACAAAATGAGGGTAGAGGAGAAAAGGTGAAGGAGGAGGAAAATAAGGCGCGCGCGTCCGTAACTCTTATCGATCATCGGTTATAACTATCCGTTCGTAAAACGTTACGTTTTCCGCGAAATGATGTTCTCTCTTGCAAAGCGTTATTGTGTTCCTCGGTGAACGGTGCTTTCTAATGTTATTGCCCTGGAGTTTCGTTCGTGAGATTTCTTATCGTCATCGGCGGGCTGACCTTTTTGAAGAAATAATTTTTACAAATTAAGAATATAATTTATCAGTCGTCATTAATTGTTAAAGAAAATACAATACTATTATAGGCCAATATTTAAGTTCTCTCTCGCCACTTTAGCGCTTTATTTTTGTACGAACACACATTGTCCGTTCGAAAGACGCAGTAACGTGTGTTTATAACAAATTAGAGTTAGGAATCGACATTGATTATATCAATTACTTGAGTTTAATTTAAAATACGTACAGTGGTGGACAGAATGGTTGCTACACGTTTGTTTTTTAATGAGTTTAGGAACTCGAGAAATACAGGTAGATCGGTAACGCTGAAAATGGTTTCGGAATGGCCATCGAGTACAATATTTCTCGGAGGAGAAGATTTGGAAACGTAGCCCTCAATCTAAATGCATGTTCCTGAATCTGTACAGCGATGGACAGAATGGTTACACTTTTTTTTCGTGAGTTTAGAAACGCGCATATAGATTCAGTTTACGTTTCCAAACATTTTGTCTGAGAAAAATTTTATTTGAGAAATAGATCGAAAACGCTCAAAATGGTTTCGGAGTAGCCGTCGAGTAAAATATTCCTCGGAGAAGAAGATTTTGGAACGTAAACTACAAAAAGTGTCGCAACCATTCTGTCCATCACTGTACGTAGAAGTGAAAATTGCTCGCCACGGCAATGCGACGATAACTTCAAAGAGAGAGAGAGAGATACATTCGAGCGAATGCGGGCGTATATCTCGATCATCCTGAAATCTTGCGAATTAAGTGCATCCACGCGGCGCAACGATTCGCGGTCGAACGGAAATTCCTTCGCTGCGCCATATACATGTACATATATATAAAAATACGCGGGTACGAAACTGTCGGCCTCGCGGAGGGTATCAAATTCATGAAATGGCTTTTTTCATCCGGATGCAGTTGGAAATCGAGTCCGTTATCAATCTCTCAGGCAGCCCTCGATGTTACATACTCGCGCGTTTTGAGCATATAAACGTTTTAAAGTGGAAGCCCTGGCCGCGTGGAGAGAACGTCAGGGCTTGGATCTTCGGAACTTAACGTCAATCATCATATTGAACTCGCATGCGAGCAGCTGCGGGACGAGAAATCGTCTGCGTCGGCTTTTCAGGAGTCAAATCGTTTTCATAAAAAATTTCATCGAATCAAAACCCCCAACTTGCTATCGAATTTTTCTCCCCGCGTTCTCAACTGTCCTCCGGCAAGTGAGCCTCGAGTCAGGCTGAAGTAAGATTTACCCGAAATTGATTACACAGAATGCCGTTATCTATTTACCTCTCCGCGAAGGCTTTCAGTTCGCGACGGGGATTTTTATACGCTTTGCAACGACGTTCTCCTCCCTATTTGCCCATTACGTAGAGACGGTGCTTCCAGGGGTGCGTTCTGAAAGGCGAACTTCCTCGAAGCGCGAGGCAAGCGAAATCCTTTCGTGGACTTTTCACCGCCGCGACAGTCGTGAGGCACGCACCTTCGTGGAATACGCGAAGGTGGTCGACGCGACGCGACGCGTTGGTTCATCGTTTACACCCTTATTACGGGCCTCGTCTGCAGGAATTGCGCTTCGTTCGCGCCAACGATTTCTGGGTAAACTCCCAGGAGGTAAACGGGACGCAAATATCACCGGCGTTTGAACGCGATTTATCGAGCACTCGAGCCGGCTTCTTACGTACGCATCCTTCGTACCTTCCGCCATCCGCGTGTGTATGCGCATTTATGTAATGCGATTACCGAAACGAGTCGCGCGCCTTCCTTTTCGTGTCAACACGCTCGCTAAATGCACCGAAGCCGGCTGTGTTTAAATAAAAACAGCGGCTGACTCTATTAAATCCGCAACGTGATTGGTTAGAACTGGAGTCAGGAACCTGGAAAGGTGAACAAATTTGTTCCATCTTTTTACCGCGCCGTCTTTATTTATTAAGCGACAAATCTGAATTTCTCTCTCCTAAATCTGCCACGAGTTGTATGCGCGTGATCGTGGAGTGTTTAGGAATTACAATTTAATACAAGAGTTTGTAGCTTTGAGGTACGGAATCAGTATTCTATTATTATATTTTACAGTTAAATATTTTATACTAAAGAACCGAGACACTAGATAAATTGTTTAATCAGTTTTCTTAAATTTTTACTATTTTATTTCATATCAAATTCTACATTTATCCTTATAATTGTTTCTAAATATATTCACAAGTTACGTACACAATTATAAACTGACGTGTAAATTACTTAAACGTACTTTTAATTTAAGCAAAGAACAAGTTCGCTTACCACTTAAAAATTGTTTATTAATTTATTCTTGAGGCCGTTCTTTTCCTATAAACATATAGATAAAAATTCAACTTATTTTGTAATAGACTGTTTACGATAACAAATCGAGTTTTTAAAATGTTGTAGGGTGTTGCAACACAAGTGCGCAGCGTTGCATTGCATGTAACGGCATCATAAGTGGCTTACCACTCGCGTTTCCGGCTCCTATAGCATTTGCGGAGTAAATTCAGGGTAATCATTAACAAACATTCTCGCCCTTTGATCAGACTTCCTTATAGTGTGCGTGCGCTCACTGTATAATTGGAATGGCCGGTGGCGTATGCTCGCATATTGACGTTTTGCCGCGCCGCAATATCTCAATGTTACAGCAGATGTAATGTTACAACAAATAATTACGTTCATTAAAATTATTATGTCGCGTTAAATACGTCGCGACCAAGTGGTTCAATGTCCCGCCGTTGTTGGGCGAAATAATTTCCCATCCCATTTGCGCCTGCTGCCCCTTCAAACATATCCGAAATCGCCGATCGGATTCGCCAGTGATCTCAAATCATACATCGCGGTATTATCTGCCCGAATACCGAGGCGAATATTATTATATTCGCGGATAGCACATTTTCGAAAGACACAACCTCTTTAAAACTTTTATTAATAGAGGAAAGTCCTATTAGTAGATTTTTCAACAAATTCAATCACATAGCGAATTCGATTGTGTGCACTAGTGCGCACTGAGTGCACACTAAAGCTGTTTATAGTCTATTCTTACATTTAACTTTGTCTTAAGTACATGTTCAAAGAGTATTTCGTGAAAAAATGATTTGTGTAGATGCTATCCAGATTATTTTACTGGTTAAAAAATATTTCAAGAGATATCTAAGACGATCCTTAAGGTCGGTGATTTGAATCCTTGTGACATTTATTATGTGTATCTCGTTTTTTGTTAAGATCCACTTTTTCTATGAAATAATATCAACCCTGAAAGTGCTTCTGCGAGCGATCGGCCCGGGCTCGGCTAGCGAATCACCGCGAATGACGAATTGCGCACGGCGAATCGACGCATTTTTCCTTCACTCTATTCACGAATATACGAATCACAAATCGCGCATAGTGTAGCGCTAACTTTACGAGATCTGCAATAACAATGAATTTTACCACTAAACACATTTCACTCCAAGGGCAATAAATTCACGGTGGTACCAACGGGCGCCTATTAATTTAGCAGAAACCCTGCTATCTCGTAGTTAGGAGCTTGTCTCGTAACAGGGGACTTTTTCCTCAAAATATTTAATTTTTAGGAATATCAATTTATGTCCTCCCCGCGTGTAAGAGACACGACAGCAGGTATACTATAAAACCGTAGCATCGTCGCGCGGCGGAAAGCGCGCTAAGGCCGGCGACGTGCTCGCGATAAATCGGAAGCGCGGTAAAATAGAAGTTTTCCGAGCGATTGAGCCCGCTCGGAAATGCACGTGGCGTATATTTTTCCAACCGCCCCGCCACCATTTTTCCGCAAACGCGGCGGCCCGCGATGAGTTACAGCCCGCCATAATGCTATGCTCGTCGGCGCCCCAACGCGGTCACGTAGAATCGCGTACGTACGTGGACCGAGGGGGGGCGGTGGCACGTGCACACGCGAGAGACTTACGCGTGCACGTACCGCCGATACACGTTCGGCGAAGACGCCGCCGAAAGATTACACTCGGCAAAGCGTGCATTAAACGCGCTCGATACGCAATTACGCATTCGCGTTGCGTTCGGGTTGTTACGGGGGCGCCGACGGGAGACGCCGCGATGTCAAATCGATGTATCTCTCGATCTCGCCGAGGGATCCGGACTTGATCCCATCGAGTTCCGTCGTAACATTTTGGTGCGGAAATGACACGTTGAATTTTTTTGCACGACAAATATGGAATTTTCTGAAGATGTTTGATTTCAATCATAGCCGGGGGATTAAATTTTTTTGACGATTTTAAAGAAATTTTGTAACACATAAATCGGTAGAAAATTGAATTTGAAGCCTGATTTAAATTTATTTGTAGATAAATATTTTAATTATATTTAATGATTCATAAGTTTGTGAGTAAATGTGGAATAAATAAAAAAAGCGAAGAAACGTTTTATTTTCGTATCGAAGTTGAAACGAAAATTATCGAGATTAAGTTAATCCCCCCTTATATATCAAATGTAATGAAGTAACAAAAGTAACGTGGACTACTTAACGCCGGTTAAGATAATTCAATAAAATCAGAAAGCCAATAGTACAGCCGGAGACACAAATTCATTAAAACGCCAGTACTTCTAAATCTGATGCGGATTCTGTGTATTTACGGCAAAGAATTAATAGCAACGAAACATCTCTTGAAATACACGCTAGCGTGAATTAATATGTATTTTGTAATGAAGCTCTTTTCCTTATATTTTTTCGGTAAGAGGAAAATCGAACTTTTAATCTGTTATCAGCACAAATCAACTCGGATTAATCTCCTTATCTCGCGCAAATCTCAACAGATATAAAACTCGCTGGAATTCTTCAGGATTAAATTTTTCCCGTAAGTATTAATGGAAATCTTTAGTTTGCCTTATCGCAAAACGCAATTAACGGGGATTACGCTCTACCCCGTCGGGCCGCTCGATCCCGGCGCGTTGTCGCTCGCGACAAACTGCACTCCGCTACCTACCCTATAGATTACGTATGAATAAATGATCGACCGCAACTCGGCGCGGCCGGAATATCCGGCAAAACATACTCACCCACACACCCAACTACACACACACACACACGCGCACACGCACACACACATACACACACAATCGTTCGCGTTTAGCGCGTGCAAGCGTTCTCGCGCTCTCCCGAGTGGCGTGCGACATCGTCGTCATCGTGTCGACCACGAGACGGTAGTAAACGGTCGACCGCGATCGCGATGGTAAGAAGGGAGCGAGTGGGGTGCGAAGAGGGTGGCACGGGTGCCGACGGTTCTCGGGGAGGGCGTAAGAGAACGGCGGGTACGAGAACGAGCAGCGGCGAGTCCAAGGAAACCGCCGGTCAGATTAGATCTTTCCTTCGAAGGGTTAAGCTCTGCCTCGGGAGGGTCCCCCCCCCCCCACGTCGCGATAAGGCCTGCAAACGCGCTCGTTCGCGGAGCTTTCGTGTCGAAACCTGACGCCCCCTCGCGTGTCCACCCCTACGAGCGGCAGCGCGGCGACGGCGTTATAAAAATATTCCGCTGCCGCGCGCTGTTCGTGGTTTCTTTGATACGCGGGCATTCGTGACACGAATCTTTGCCTCTTAAAGGGCGTTCGCAAATATGCCCCGGGAAACCATAGTCCGGGGGGGGAAGGGAGGTCCCACCCTTATCGCGGATTTCGTAGCCGCCGCTCGATCGTGCTTTACTGATTTCTCGAACTTGACCGCGCTTGAACAGTTTGCTCATTCCGGAATTTACAGCTGCACCTCTCTCGTAACATTTATTCCGTATACGTAGACGACTTCTTTCGTTGTTTCCTCTTGCAGCTGTCATTTTGCAGTGAAACTGAATCCTCGCGATCTCTTCCGCGTAGCTCTTTGGATACTGAGATTTCAGGAAAATATATTGTTCTTTTTTTTTTATAACAATCGCAGACATTCGCAGAGCTCGATGGATATCGCTTAAAAATAATATCCTACGGCAAGACCCTAGTTTAAACAAAACAATAGTCTTCCAGTGTTTATATTTCTAGCTATTTGTAAGAAATATAGGAAAGGATCTGGTACATATATATGGATTTAAAAAATTAAAAAATTCTAAAAATATATTAGAAACTTTTTAAGTAACGCACAAACAACAATTTATGTGAAAATAATTAATATGCCTTTTAATTCTCAAACTTTTGTAACGTTTATAAAAGATTTTATAAAATTGAGACGAATTTAAAGGTCCTTACTTTAAATAAAGAAATTTTACCATAATCTTGTACATACAGTAATGCCTCATGTGAAATATTGTAGTTATGACTATTTAATAACGTGTCGAAGAGAAAAGTAATAGTGTCGATCTTCTAAGGCATTTCTATATAAATATGATTTGTCAATTTGCAACATATTATTTCTGAAATATACGCGTTAATTTTTATCCAACAGTTATTTTGGAAGAACTTAATGACAGCGACAGGTTTGAATATTATAGGGAAGCTGAATTTGCATGAGCAGTCTAGTCGCAAATTTACTGGCGAGACAGTTTGATTCGCAGCAATTGAATAACAAAATCATCGCTGAGCCGCGAAGGCGTATAATGAAAGGAGGGTTGTAATCACCCTCCTCCGTCATTTATGAACGTCGGGGCCTCTCGTAGACGATCCGCTGCCCCGCCCTCGGCCTCCGCTCGCGCGACGATGACGAGTTTACACGCCACCGCTCGTAAGCGCGCGCCAATTTTAATGCCACCGTCAATTTTCGTACGCGAGTAGGAAGGACGGCCAAAGATGACAATTGGAATGACAGTTAAATTTTCCAAATGGAGTTTTGCGATAAGATGAAAAACAAAGCTCTTTTAAAACGAAAGTTATGTGTAATTTCTTCGCTGTGCAAAATATTCGGCAACTAGAAATTGAAATACACAGTTGCGCGAAGAAAATACAATTATTCCCTTCAATTTGTTTAACGAATGTTTATATGAAACAGGCGGCAGTCGCTAGAACGACATTCCGTAGTTGCTCCATTATAACGTTTTTACATTTTTTTTCTCCGAGCTTGTTTGCGTGTTGGGTCGATGACGACATTAAAAGCAGAAACTTGCGGTGGTTGGTACGCCACGTGGCGTGTGAAATCGTCGTCATAGTCCCGTCTTGTTTCCCCAAGTCGATTTTCGGCGATCGTGCGAAAAGACAGAAAATCTACAGATGTAATAAAGAATACGAAATGCAGTTCTACGTCGTAAGTAATAAGTTTTTTATCTTCCTGGCGCAGGCATAGAACACACATTATCATTTATATTATTTGCGGACACGCTTTCGTCGGTGAATTTTCACTAGAAGCTCGCGCGACATAAATGAATTGTGATATATCACGCTAAATGACTTTGGAATACCGTGAAGAGTTTCATAAATATTGACGAATGCCTTAATATTTTAATATTGAAAAATTACTTTTTTCATGCTTGCTACACATTTTATAAATTACTTCTGTGAAATAAAATATTTTAACAAAATGCGGTGGATACTAAAATATTCATAAGAAGCATAGAGATACATATAAAAATACAACGCAATTTTTACATGAACTTGATTACTTTTTAGCTATATTGGGATTAACATTATGATATATTGCAAAAATACATATGTAGATTGCATATTATGCAGATTCATGCAATAGAAATAATATTATAAAATTATTTTATTTTCCATATTCTTTATTGTCATATTACAAGCCATTACTTAAGAAATAATTATTTTCTATGCGCAATTTTACTCGATACGCCCGGTAGTACGTGCCGGTAACAGTTACATAAGAAACGGAAGATTCATCGCAACGAAAATGTGAGCGCAAATACCGCGGCGATGAAACCACACGGAGAGGCGTTTGATTCGATTCCGGGCGATGCGTATCGATCGAATTAAAAATCGAGTCGGCCCGTTCGCGCCTGCCATCGACCCATTCCACTGGATATTTCGGGGCGAATCAACACCGGGAATTCCTTGCAATACCGTGAATTTAAATTCAATTGTGTGATTCTCGTGTATGCTGTATACGTATTATTTATGAATCCATTAATAGTTATGGATTCACGAAATAGAAGGCTTATGAATAGATTTGTCACAGCCAGACATTTTGCGGAGGACGGGAGAATTCAATTGATATCGATCAATTACGTGATAATAAAGGTAACAGCGATATATCAGTAATAATAAATAGCAGAAGGACGAGTGAACTTTAGAAACGCCTTGTTTCTTTCTTAAAGATAACTTCGGGATTTTTAAAATATAAACTTCACCCATTGAGCTAATGAAAAATGCTTTCGCTGTCATTAAATGATAAACGGTAAAATGTTTTTCTAAACGACTTCATGATTTTTTAGATAACTTCATTGAGTTAATTAAAATGGAGTTTTAAGTATTATATCGCCAGTGCTTAATTAACAGTAAGGTTGAATCATCCGACACAACTGGCTACAGGAAATCTTCCTTTATTCAAAACACTGTTAATTCAAATGCTTTCGCTGTCATTAAATGATACGCGTTGTCTAGATTAACGGTAAAAATTTTTTAAATACAACTTTATGATTTTTCAAATATACCTTCACCCATTGAGCTAATTAAAATGCTTCCGCTGTCATTCAATGATAAACGGTAGAATGGTTTTTCTAAATACAACTTCATGACTTTTTAGATAACTTCATGGCTCATTGTGGTAATTAAAATATTTTCGCTGTCATTAAATGACACGCGCCGTCTAAATGAACGGTAAAATTTTTTTTAAATACACCTTTGATTCTTTAAATATAACTCCGTGATCCTTTGAGATAATTAAAATGCCCTCGCTGTCGTTAAACGGTACGCGCCGTAGGAATGAACGGTAAAATTTATCTCGACAGGCCGGAAGCCACGGCCGAGAGATTTCCGTCGTCGATAGGTCATGCGGCGTGCCTAAATCATCCCTCCGACGGCACTAGAAAGCGCATCCGTTCGCGCACGATCTCCTTTCGCCGTGAATTCCGAGACACTCGATGCATCGCGGGCGCGATGCAGATTAGGAAAGTACGCCGGAGGTGCAACGATATATTGGCAATAAACCGACGCCCTGGCGCATCGAGCCGGGGATAAATTATTGTCGGACGGAGGTACGCGGGGTCCGCTGCACGTCCCGGCAATTCCGTCGCCGTGACGCAGCGTAATTATATAACGCGGACGCGGAAAAGCGCGCGCGGCGATTACGCGATTCAAAAGTATCGCCGCCGACACTCCTCGAGCCCCCGTCGTTTCTCCAACGCGCCTTCATCTCGTTCAATCGCAACTGATTCAGCACGTGCAGCATAAATCCCTTGATTGGCGTAAATTATGCTCATCTATGATTTCTTTATGACTCTAAGGCCCGGTTTCGCCAACGTTGATTAACTTGAAGCTTAGCTCAATGCGTTCTTTGTCTCTTTCCAACTGTTACTCTAGAAAGAGATAAACATGAATTAAACTAACAATAAGATTAAAGTTAAGCGGCGTTTGGTCTAATTCTATTGAAGACGATGAATGTTCAAGTCGCGTAAAAGAGCAGGCTTGAGTGCAAGCTTGAGCTTTATTATAATTATCCTTGTTACAATTGCGAGTACGTTATCAGAATTGTTATCTTCAATGAATTTTGCGGGGTGTCCTATTTCGGTATCAAACGATTGTTTTATTCAGCTACATTTCACGTCATTTGCCCATTACGAGCTCACTAAGACTCTCGATTTAAATACACGATGCTCCAAATCCCAAAAAAGGATATTAGATGTCCTATCGTTTCTGAATCGCAAGCGTCACGTGAGCGAAATATTTTTACGACCGCGCGAAGCCAAAATTATATCGCATTAATAAATCTCGCGATGAATCAGGGCTGGTGACAAAGAACTGGGGACACGTATACATACATGTCGCAGCTCAATGGCCATCAATAAAAATAGGCACCGTCTTCTTTCCATATAAATGTCGATGGCGCGTCTCGCGGCCGTTTATAAAACACACCGGCGACGCTATTGATTTTCTGGCGGCGCGGGCTGCTTTCTTCTCCGATTCTTGCTCCTTCTGGTCTTTGCGCTCACGTGCGATTCATTTCCCTCGACGGGGCACGGCGAAATTATAAACGAAACGACGGAATCTCGTGACCTCACTTTCGTGCGGGGCGATCGATCGGGTCGAGTACGATGGCGACGACGACGGCCGCTTCGTCGGCCCGCTCGTTCCCGCTCGTTTCCGTTTGCGAAAATGCGGATTAGACGAACGTCTTGGCGAGAACTGCATTGCGTCTAAGCGAGGCTAATCTAGATCTGACACGAATTATTCCGTCATATAAAAAAGTATAAAATAACTTTATATACGCACCTCGGGGCGACAAATAATTGTACATTGTTCGTACAGTTTGTTCTACACTGAGAGAAAAAAATAGTCACTTTTGGACCCAACTATATTTTTATAATTGCATGGACCAATATTGTGTTTTATGAGAACTATTGTTAGGTCAACCATAAATTACGTTGGAGGAATTATAAAAATATGGTTGGGTCCAAAAATGACTATTTTTTTCTCTCTGTGTATTCTTTATACCATCTGTTTAACTCAAACTTGAAGAGTACTGGTTGCACAGATAGTATTATCGAATAGGCATCTGTTCTATATTTCAAGTAATAATTAGTAAAAATTTTTCTGTAGGGATTCTATGTAAGCCACTGTACAATTAATGTTACAGACAGGGATAATATTGCTTGACAGATAACAGATGAAAATTAATGTTACCGTAATTACTATAATGGTTTTACAAGGTATTCCTCATCGCAAAGAAACACTTTTAGCTTTATGCACTTTTATAATTGATTGGCAATTTTGTTCCCCTATTAATTACAATCTTTGCCTTGATGTCTGTTTTTAGGTGTTTTAACACGCGTTAATTATGTTACACTATATATTTCAAAGATGTGTTCGTGGACACAATCGATCGGCTACTTGTAAAAGATGATATAATTAAACACGTCAGCTCAAATACAGAGTTTCCACTGATGATCAGTGGCACTTATTGTTAGTGAAATCATTTTTGTAAAATTGATAAAACTTAGTTAAAAAGCCGCTGGAAACAAAAGAGTCCATAATAAAATTTTAATTCACAATTAAATTAAAAAATTTCAAATTTTATAATAATCGCAAAATAAAATTTTATGTAAAACATTAACTTCTGTTTGTCAATAAATTAAATAATGACTTCCGTCAGTTTAAATGTAAAATAAAGTTGCAGTATAAAATCGAACCCCGTTGACTATTCACTATTTTCCACATTGCAAACTTTTACGTTGCAAACGCCACTGTTATATTTGATGTATCGACAAATAGAATTGCTATATATTGATAAAAAAAATTGACAGGGGGAATATTTCGCACAAACAAGAAGTAAGTTAGCAAAAAGAAACTCTACGAATGGCGATTATATTTAGAAAAGTACGCAACAACGAGTAAGTTTTATTTCAACTTTCAAGTGGGAGACACATGATACGAGTTAATTTTCCTCGAAGTAACGCGAAATAAAAATCACAACACGAAACAGAAAATCGTTACCGTTTGCGATCGAGCTATCGCCGGGAGTAACATTTATTATCCGCTGTATCAGTTGCTCGCCGTATTGCAAACGAAGGAACGGACCAAACGAGAGGAAGAAAACGAGATGGTATTCTCTGACGTTCTCGGGATCTTTCCTCCAAGGAAAATCGAACGGGTGCCCGCAAGCCGCTAGTAAACAAAGTGAGGAAAAGTGACCGTCCGTTTCTTTTTGCGAGCGTGTTTCCAGTTTCGTTGGACACACGGTGCTGCGGCGTACGAGGAAGAGAGGAAGAACTTTGCGAAATCGCCTCGTTGTTTTCTCAGGTGCATCTTGGCGACATCGCTGTTGAAAACTACGAGGCTTAGTTTATTACTTCATCTTCTCTAGATCGCAACAAAGAAATACGAACGACTTGGGGTCTCTTACAAGCCGGTAATACCAGCGAAGCGAAGCACGAAGAAAAATATAACGATATGGCGACGTAAATGTTGTCTTTTTGGGAGATAATACACGTGTTTGGTTACACAGAATTTTTGCTTTCCCGGAGAAGATACGATAACATTGGCTAGAATTTCATAGTTTCAATGTTTAAACGTCAACCGGTTAGATTTGTACTTCGTCGAGATTTAAATTGTTGATTTATCGACAAATAAGTTTGCTTTTAAAAGTATCTTTAAATAATAATAACGACAAGTTAATTTTAAATAAAAAAATGAAGTTTTAAACCTTTTATTAGAAAACATTGCAATCGCGCGTATCCATATTTTAATTTATGCGTATTACATTTTAATGATCATTTGATTAATAACAGTATCAGTACATGTACAATGTGATAAAAGAATAAAAATGAAGAATCGTAAACTTTTACCGTAAAAACAACTTTTAAGAATGAAAACTTTTAATTAAAACACTGTGTTAAATAACTCGTTCTAAAATAGTTGTCAGCAGACGATTGGTATTTTTCGTTATTTGCATTATTTAACTTGATGTTTCATTGCACTGCGTGCGAAACAAACACTATATTTTTTTAGCAAAATTTAAAAATAGAGTGTATGTAAACGTAACATACATATATTGACAGATATGATATTCGAATGAAAAGCTCCGAAAGTTGATTTACTCAATTTTCATTTAAGCAAAGTAAGCAAATTGAATAACAGTATAAATTATTTTGCAAAATATTCACGTGTACCTTATGTAACTAATGATCGATCTCGAATTACCGTATTTGCTTTTGCGCCTTGAAATTGGGGATTAAATTGGGAAACAAAATGAAACGTGTTTGAATTATACTATTGGATTAGACAACTTTTAATCCTATGTAAAATTACTAATTGGTGTGACGTGCCCTATTCTACATTAATAATAACTTAATATCTTTTCTTTTATTTGTCAATTAACTCTTTATTTCTTAATTTCTCCCACAGTAGTTCTATTTGAATAGTGAAAACGAGAACTATATATAAAATAGTTAATTATATATTGTGTAGTAAAACTATAGGAGCTATTCGCAAGACGCGACCTGATTCGTATCGACAGATCCTTTGAAGTCGCGATCAATGAAATACACGGGAAATACGCCGATATATCGCACCGGATGTAACGTACCACTGAATGCATCAAAGCGGATCCACGGTGAATTTCGCACTCGGGGAAAATCGTTCTGACAAGTGACGGACGAATTTGCCAAGTCAAAACAAGAGCGAGATGCAGGAAATCAAACAGATAAATCGCAGCGGATCGGCTTCGGGCGAATCGTATGCGAAATGAAGCCAGTAATGGCTGTCAACTGCAAAATCTTGTTTTCGCGAACGTGGTTCAAGAGGATAAGAACAGCCGGCTTGAGAAACCGCTTGCTCGCTCTGATTTAAGACGGAAGTTCCGTCCTTTACCGTCACGTCATTGTTATCCTTGGAGTTTGTAGCTGGAGTGCGTCAGAAGTGCACGAAGCGGCTGAAGGCTGAAGTAAACGGATTGCAGAACTGTGATTAGAGCATTTATAACAAACTTAAGTAATAATACTAATAATATTTTATAACGATAATAGTTCTAATTAATGACGGCTTAAAACGTAAGCTTATACTTTCGCTGGAAAATATCTCTGGCATGTTGTGAACTTGCCTCAGCTTTAAGTAACTTTACCAGATGAAATTATACAACAGCTATTATAGAATCATCACAATAATTCTTGTAAGATTTTCTACAAAGAAAATTCTGAAAAGGCAAATTTTTTTCTTTTTCAAGAAGGATGAGCTCAAGTTTCTCTTTCTATGTACTTTATTGTATGTATTTAAAGAAAACTTTTACTAGTTTTATATACGTATATACCTGTTATATATAATAAACCCTGTCTTTTTACATTTCAAATTACGGCTCATGAACCAATGAGACCGACAAATCAAGTTTCCCCCTTATCCATCTTAATACGTCGCAGAGAATAGCGGTACTCGAGCGCTACCGCGTCTCTTTGAGCTCGCGAAACATCTCGACGATTTAATCGTTGCTTCAACGTTACTGTCTTTCCGTACATCCGCGATGCCGCTGATGCACCGCTGACGCACTTTGCCGAGTTTAACTCCGAACCGAGTCATGACGACATAGAAACTTTCGACTTAACTCGGTCTAGGCGCTATTCGGTTGCCATCGTTTGTCGGGGCACATCCGCGAAAACAGGATTTTCGCGCTAAGCGCAATTACGCGCCTCAACTTGCGTGAGTGCGGCGGCGGTTTCCTCGGTACGAAACCACTTGTGCCCCGTTATCTAAATAAATACTTGAAATCGAAAGTTGCTTATACTTAACTTTTTTCATTGTAGCGCATAATAAAATAACCGAATTGTTTGGGCATTTGCGAATCTATTAAAATTATACGAGCACGCTGAAATAGAAAATTATTTTGCTTCTATAATTCTTCTCAATTTTAGCTGTCAGGAAAAAGAATAGATCGTTGCAAAATATCAACATACAAAAGTTAACAAAAAAAGAGACGGGGCAAAAAGTTTTTCGCTTCAAGCGATAAAAAAAAACGCAGAGCTGACTCTTCTTACTTTCTTTACGCTTTGTCGATGCACCTGTTTGCTCACGGATTTGATAACGTTTTCTTATAGCAAAGTACATAAAAATAAACGTGACGCAGTGATAATTACGTCTAATGGGACGTCTATGTATGTACACTTCAAGTGACGAATATGGAGACTACAATTTCGTCCACGTTAATTTCTTAGTAAATTGCATTTCACGTTCGCAAATCTCATTTCTTCAAATAGATAGATAATTCCTAGTTGGATATATGATTTTACAAAACGCAATTATACACTGTCAATCGTTAACCTCGAGAAGTCGGACATTTAACAAGAGTTATTAATACAAAATCGCGCTGTTTTGGAATAAATTTATTGTTTCGAGCTTCAATGATATCCTACTTTGAATATTAACATTACGGGTCTCCGAGTTTGAACGACATGCTTCGCTAAAATTTATCTCCGAAGTTCCTGGAAAAATATCTCAATTTTCCACTGCTAATGAGCAAACTTTTGTTTTTAGTAAAGAGGATTATCTAGATAAAAGACGCAAATTGTTTTAGAGAAGTAGATTCATTGTTTAATTTACCCTTTGCATTTACCACTCAATCATTATAATAAAATATTTGAAAATATTTTTAATTCGATACATTTATATTATATTAAAATTTACATTACAACAGTTTTAAACATCGAGAAGAACCTAGAACAATTACAGGTATTATATATAATGTTAAGCGCGATTAGTCAAGTCATAAATCGATAAAATTATGTAGATTTGTGCGGCTATCGTATTGCTGAATCATTAACATAAATCTCGTTTAGACTAACAGTTTATTGCTAACGCGGTGGTCGAGAGAAATTAATTATAAAAATTAATAGTTTAATAGCGGTAAGTTAAATCCTCTTATCTTGCGTTGATAATTACTCATTATTTACCGGGATGTCAGAAAGGACGGAAATCTTTATGAAAATAAAAAAAAAGACACGTAAAGCTCGACTGATATATAAGACAATCGACTAACAAATTGCCATTGTATCACTCACTAATTAGCAAGAGCTTTATAGAACATGATTGTTCTCAAGTACTAAACTCGCGGTACATTCTACAGTGCATTCTACAATCTTAAGACTATTTTAATTAACAAACATTTTACACAAACAGTTTTACACAAACATTAACAAACAGTTCACGTTTCTGTGTCGAGCAAGATTCTGTTTTTTTCTACTCATTTAAATTATTACTTTTCTATTTGTTTTTATTAGTTAGCTATTTTTTTTTGATTTTTGAACAAGTACTTTATTACGTCTTCGTACGTTTATTTATTACATATTTATTTCATATTACGTGAGCCACAAACGTGACAATTTATTTAATTTGGAATCCATTTAATCTTTTTTATCTCGTTACCATCCATTTCATAAATGATTATACGCACGAGCGAGTTTAATACATTTAAAATTGAAAATAAACATAATTAAAAAAATTTTTCTGCAAATAATTCTGTTCCTTACTGGCAAAATACGATTAAAAATCAACAAAGACCACCAATATCAAGTATTGCGGTTGAACAAACGATGCCGGCTCGACACGCGTCAATATTTATTCGGCATTGTTTACTTATTGTTCCACTTTCAAGCCACAAAAGTGCAATACTGTATCGCTTCTACTCTTAAATTTGCCAACAATTGTACATTTTATTGTGAAACCGTAGTAAAGAACGACGAAGTTTACGTAAAAATAACAACTGTGCGAAATTGTGCAATTTTTGCCAAAATTTAACAACATCGATGAAAATTAGTAAAACTCGAGTTTGATGACGTTCCATATTTTTTACGTGTTAAATAGTTACAAGAGGAAAGCGTTTCCTCCATCTCTTTATTATGTTCCAAAGAAATATCTTTAATCTCGCAAATGACGTAACGATCTCGTCGTCGTGAAAAACGCCAAGGAAGAATTTTAAGACGCGAATTTTTCTCCTTTTTTCCACCCCCTCTCTTCTTCCGGTTACATTGTTTATTCCGGAAGGCGCTTCGTCAACACAATGCAACGGCGCTTTGCTCGGATCTAAAAGGAAAGTAACGAATCGCAGAAATGACGAACGGAAACCGCTGCCTTCCTTCGCCTTTGTTTTCTACGCTAATTAGCGGGCGGAAGTCGGTATTTCAGAACCGATCTATATTTCATGCGCGCCGGCGGCAACCGTTTAAATCCGCCTTTGCTGCGCGACCGGTTGCAATAATTGCGCCGCTCGGGGGTTTCGACTCGGTAAAGGGCATCGGTAAAGAGAACCCGCGAAAGGTATTTATAATTTCTGATGAGGTAATCGAGAGGCATGCATCTACGAAGGGACATATTCATGTGTCAAGTGCAGCCTCGATTGAAATACATGTACGATCGTTAACCCTTTAGCAACATTTTGTGTAGGTTTGTAAGAGCTTTTGCCTGTGTAATGTTTATATTAAGTGAAATTATAATTGGTAGAAAATTACCTAAAGTATTAGAAGACGTAGTATTAGATTTGCGAAGGGTGAAATTACACTGTCTTATATTGAAAAATATTTAGGAGCAGAATGGCTGTCTTGTACTCTTAACGCAATCTCTTATGTCTTAAATCTTTGCTTTGAAGTGACGTACATACAATAAAGCCGACGACTCACGATACTATTTTTCCTACTGGATTTTTCACGAGAACCAATAAGGATGCAGAGTTCTAGATTGGGTGACTTAAAGCTAAATCCTAATTGGCTCTCGTAAGCAATCCAGTAGGAAAAATAATATCGTGTGCCGTTGACTTAACTGTCTTGTATCTCAGGAGTACACTAGGAATCACTGATGCCTTCCCATGTGAATTGAGGCACAGGTAGAACACACGTACATTTTCTATGTGTGTACACGCAAAATGTGTAATGTGTTGATATGTACGCAAATTCATATGGGAAGGCATCGGTGATTCCTGGTGTATGGTCGTGGTCATGGACGGTTGTCCGACGATTTGCAATAAGTTTTCGGAATATTCGTATGTATCGTTGCGTAGACATTCGTACATGTAATTCCTTCGCTCCGATAATACGTCACTGCACATATCCGCGTGTAAAAGTTATAATCTCTCCGCACGATAGACTGTATTTCCGAAATTTATCAAAAAATGTCGGACAACCTTTCTGACCACGACTGTACAAGACAGCCACTCCGCTTAGGCCCTTACCAGTCTTACACAAATGTTGTTGTATCAAGTTATCTGTTGTCAGATACCAACACCAACGACGGTCCGCAAGAAACCGAACTGAAACCTCATTCTGTAACATTCCGCTATACGATGCGCGAAAATGGATTCTATGTTAAATATTACTTGGCAAATAAGAACCCTTTCGTAGATGTTCTCTCTCGCTCACGTGCACGCACACATCTCTCGAGATTTATTTATAACACTCCGCGCAAATTTGCATGGTATTCAGCCGAACGCGACGCCGACCAGTCCGCGCTGTTAGTTTTATAATCAAATCGCGCATCCTATTACGTTTTACACCGGCGCGGCGGCAGCCGGTGCAGAGTGCGTAATGGCGCTTAGCCGGAAATCTTGTTTTCGCGGATCCGAGTCGGGACGAAGATGGCGTCGAAAGTCGGGGCTGCCGGAGCAGGCTGACTTAAGTCGAAAGTTCGCCGCCGGTGGCCCCGTCACTGTTTTCCTTGGTAGGAGTTTAACTCGGCGGAGTGCATCAGGAGTGCGTCGGTGCATAAGGAACGAGGGGAACCCGGCGGGCGGTGGCGGCATTAACGCTGCATCCTTGCGCGCTAATCCGGCTGTTATCCCCTGGACTTAGACGGGGACGACCGACCCTCGAACCATCTCCGCCCGTCGCGTCCCGAATACGTTTTCTCGCCCTTCTGCCATTTTGTCCGAACTCGACTCTTAATGAATGCTCGCCCTGATTAGCGCGTCCCTGAGCCTCGCGGGCAAAAATCTTCGCAGTCGGTGTATTTAAAGGGGGTAAATTGCGGAAGGCGATTTGCGAGTCATCTTTGACTCTTAATAGAGATAGTTTGAAAGAAGAGAAAACCGCGAAAAACTCTCATGGTTTGAGAAAAATTTATCCCTTTCCCTGAGAAGGAGGGGGTCGCGCGTGTCAAGCGAGTGTATAATTAAAAAGGGAAGAAACTCGCGAAAGTATTTCCGAATAAAGTTGTCCCACTCGACGGTACGAATCTGAAAGATTATCGCTGATTACACGGATGATTATTTACACTTGGCAAATATCGCGCGACGCCGAGAGGACACACTCTCGTGCAATCTCTCGTTTCTTCGGGACTAGAAATGCGAAAATAAATATCCTCGCTCGGAAGAGATCGGCGACGCGCGGAGATCGGATGAAGAAGTTTCATAACTTAATGTTTCTCCTCTCTCTCTCTCTCTTGCGAAGATCATCTCTCCGCTCGCGCCGGGAGGCGAGGAGAGGAGACGAGAGAGGAGCCGGCTGCTGTTCCCGCACGTTACGTGTCTTGACCATAGAAACGGTACAATGGCCTTCGCCAAACAACCGGTCGTAACTCGCGAGTAGATAAAAGATAACATCCTCCTCTTTCTCTTTCTTCCCGGGACTTCCTTTCTTCCGTAACTACTTCCTTACCTTGGCTCTCCTCCCGCCTCTCTATCCCCGAAACGTGCTTAGAAAAGCGGTCCTCTGGAAACTGACGACGTGTCGTTGATTATTTCACCCAGCACGCATCCCTGTCTCGCCGGTTCTTTGTCCCCTTTGTTTGCTTGTTCCGGCGATGTGATTGTTCGTAAACGAAATTCTCGTCGGATAGATTATCAGATAAAACACTTTTTAAGTGGCCCGTCAGTTATTTATTTAATTATACGGTTGTAAAGTTACCGGGAACCGATGACTATTAATTACGTCGCTGAAAAATATTCTTATATTAGAAGAATATTTATTCTGAAATTTTTATCTGTTGTACCCTGTTCCGGAAAACATAGGATAATTACTAGACTTTTCTACAAAGGACTAATTATGATGAGCTTTGCGATCGCATTGTAATAAAATATTAACTTGCCGAGGATTGAAAAATTCAGAGCTTCTTTCGCCATACTCCTTACCGTATCAAATCTTTATTTTCCGTACAATCTAAGATGAAAGAAAGTCGACGCCTAACAACCAAAGAATACCCTTTTTTTACTGCAAGTTCGCCTTCGAGGGAGTCAGCGATGTATTAAGAGCACCTAGCGCGATGGCTTCGGGCTACGAGAACGAGACTCTCGCTGAAATTTTAAACTAGCACGACTTTGCGCCTCGTAAACTTTGCAGATCCCGAGAAATTCCGTCCCTTTGTGTCGGAAGGAGTTGACGCTAAAACCTTGTACCACCTTATTTCGAATCTAAACCTAATAATAGTTCCTAATCGACAACTGTCGCGTATCCGCCTGGAAAAGTAACACGATAATTTATCTCTCTCTCTATTTCATTATTTAATATCGAAAGATTTGTTGTAATTAATGCCTATTTACAGAGATATTAATATTCACACATGATTTCTTTCTTTCGTTCTCTCGATTAGTAGGCATAATTAAAAAACAACACAATACTTAAAAAATGTGTATCTTTTTACATACAAATAAGTGTTTTAGCAACAAAGAATTATAAAATTACAATTTTATACGTGACTTTCATATTAAGAAAACTACATTGATAATGAAAAAGTGCAGTAATATTTCTTCCTGCATCTCTAGCGATATGATGATTACCCGATTTCTAAAACTGTTTGAAGTCTTTCAATGAATCCCTGCATTAAAAGCAATTCAGCGAATTTAATTTTAACTAGTAGCGGCATTGAAGAACTGTACATGTTGACGTTACTCGTAAATTTGATCGAGGTGACATATTTGCGATCGCGAGTAGGAAATCGTTGCGGCGGCTTATACCGACAATGTATATATGTATGCCTTTTTAAAGCACGTTGCTCGATAGCCGGGGGGCGCGCGAGAACGTGCGACGGAGAAAAATTCGAGGGCACTCCGCCGTGCCGGTGGACTTTGTAAGTCAAACTGAATTCGTGCGCTTGCATTCTCCGCGCTTTATGCACCACACGCGTTCCAAACGTACCGCGAAGAAGGCACTACAGAGAAGACACACCGACGCGTGCAAAATATTCATAGCTCTAGAAATTGCAATGGCCGTTCTTCCCCCTTTCCTTTCCAACCCCCTCCCCCCTCCCCCTCCCCCTCCCCCTCCCCCCTCGTGAGATTATGTAATTGTGTTCGAAGAGAGACAACGCGATTTTTCGTATTAACTAATTCACCCAAAATTCAGCCTCGCGCGAAATATTTGAAATAAACCAACATTTTGCGTGCGTATTTTGTATACATTATAGCATTTCCGCACAATTTTTAACGGAATGTTTTTAACTTAAAAAAAAGAAGAAAATAAACATGAAAAAATTATTGTATACATTTAGTTGGGTGTAATACACATATATAGAAGGTAAAATAATTGATAGTACAATGCGAGTTTGCAGAAAATAATAATGAAATAATATATAAATATCGATATCCGCGCGGAACAAACCGATCGCTCAACAATTTGAATACTTTGAATTGTTGTACGGCTTATAAAATTAATTATTATTTTTCATTGCGTTCACACGTATCGGGGATAATGTTTCGCATATTGATCCGAAACGGCGCTCTTCGCAAACAATCCCCCGATTCATGAGGTGGCTATAGCGCACCGGCGTAAAAGCGAGGAAGCACGTCGCGCATAGGTCTCTTTGCCTAGTTACCGGCATTCCCGATAAACTTGTGCTGTCGTTTGCGAGGATACGACCGCGATGAAAACTTGATTTCAGCCCTGTCGCGTGCATCAATGACGTAATTCGTAGTCCCGGTCTGGCGAAGTAGCGCGAAGGAGAAGCGTCATAACAGTGGAAAATGTTCGGGATACTTGATACACGGCACGATCGGTAAAAATCCACGTCGTAAAAATAACACGCCAATAGGAACAATGGGTACCATAACGGGCCGACTTTTATCGAGGTCGACCTTTAAAGCTTGAACTTTCCGGCACAACGGGACCAAAATCGTCGGGTTTCATCAGCCGCAAAACTTTAAGCTAGATTAAATTTTACATTATCGCTCCACCTGAGAATTATACAGAGATAAAGGCGCGCCGTCAGTGAGATAGGAACTTTATAAACCGGTCTGAGGTTTCTCTCAAAAGTAAAGGGAGAAGCGGTCGGAATACGGGCCGGGATCGCGAAAAGTCTCGTGTAGAATTTTCTTCCTTCGTAGAAATAGGAAACGACGGAGATACATGATAGTGTAATTTTTTCGGCATTCGTTAGAACGTCATTATAGTGCGTTATTTTAATGGCGTATATACCACGACGTGTATATATATATACGTTATATATACATACGTTTCAATACAAATCACTATACCAAATTAGTTTTATACGTCATACAATACGAATTCAGGAAAAGAACAATGTTTGAAAAATAATGTTTATATCGTCATGCAATTTTATATTCCACTGTTAAAATGCGTCTTTTATATTGACGAGCTGAAAATTTTATACTTATTATTCACTTATGTGCATGAGAAAAAAAATTAGACACGAGATTATATGAAAAAATCAAGTGTCAATACATGGCTAAATAATTTGTTTAAAGAATTAAAAGTTTTTCTCACACTTCATAAAGTATTTGCAGAAACAGTAATTGTAATATTCCATCGTAGTATTCGTAGTTCAGCCGAATTGATTTTCCGATCGTGCATGCAATATGGAACTTTTTATTTTTATTTGAATTTAATTCGGATTAATTAAAAATAAATGCAAGTAGTATCAAAACGTATCTTGGCAGATAAAAAATGATTAATCAAGAGTATTAAATATTAATTACGAATATTTTTGAGTCTTGATCATTTATTTTATTTCTAAAAACTGTGATTTTGAAGATAACGAAAATTAACAAAATAACAAAAATAAAGATTTTAACCAGCATTATTTATTTTAAGAAAAATTGGTAAAGTTTTTATTTGCAAAAAAAAACACCAAATATTTTATTACAAGGAAATTTTCGAGAGATCATTAAAATATAAATTACTGTATAATTTTGTGATATACATTTATAATGCAAGAATTTTTAAAATTATTATACGAACGTGAACCTGTTAAATTAGATAAATATAAATTAATCTAAAAACAGCACTTTATAATTTTTAAATTTTGTACAGTATGCGATGTATACGGTTAAATAAAATTACCTATTTCACATTTATATGTGTAATATAAATCTAAAACAGTAAAATGTTTTGTGCTTCTTATGATATTTAACAAACAAGCGATTCCAAATAATTGCAAGTGATTTTTTCTACAAATAAACGAAGAGTTCGGTTGTTACGAGTTAACTGGCGAATGTTTAATCAAGAGATACATATTCGTAAACAGCGGAATTGTTTGTAAATAGCAAAAAAAGATTCTTATGGAAAAAAAAACATCCCTTTGACTAGAACGGGAATTTCGCTTGCAAATTCCTCGCGTGCCCCCGCAATGGCACGCGTTTCGCGCGATAAAGCTCGCCTCGTGGCGAGCGACACACGGTGAGTGCAACTGCGGCAGATTCGCGAGCGTGCCTCTCGCGAGCACGCCGACCAGGAGGTTTTCCCGTAGTCGCACGAATTTATGCGACAAACGGGTTTTCTCGCGCCGCTCCAGCGGGAACTCGGCTTGCATTATGCAGCGCAACGTAAAGCCGTAAGAAGGTCACGACGATCAGAATGTAGGGAACACGTTCGCATGTTAATATTCTACAAACCTATCGTCAATGCGGTAATGCAATCGCATCAATAGCCTATATAGAAAAATGGTATCGCCGGTCGACAGTCTTTGACGACAATATTTTATTAATAATGCATGTCTACGCATTTTGAGAATCTGTTTATATGCTTCTCCCGATACTGAGACAGTATCTTCTTTTATCTAAACGTGCAGGTATTTTTCTATTTTTTTTTTCAGATTTTATCAGATCGTGGTTCCAAGAAAACATGTTTTTTTTTTAAATTGAAAAGTTCGAACCCGAAAAAGTTAAGAAAACGTTGAGCGTTGAATAGCCTCGTGTGTATGCGTTGCATCCATCGTACTGCATTTCCGATACGATCAAGAAAGCTCGAGGAGGCGCGATATGAATTCGTATGAATACATCTGTGGTGAAATCGCGAGCGAACGGTATGAATGAATGGGGAATTCCGCTCCATAGAAATTCAGCGCGCGTGCACGCGCTCGCGTTATGCGCGATCGATCTCGAACGTAGATCGAGAGCAACGAGACGAGCGACATAAAGCGAATAAGCATAAGCAGGAAGCAGAAGCGAACGAACCCATAAACGAAGCCGAGCAAAGTAGTGACAAAAATATATACCAAAGACATTCTTACGTATCACACTTCATTTAATAGGCGTTATAAAGTCGCATGAAAGATTGCGAAAATTCGTCGCGAGATAGAAAGTTCTACCCTGTAAGGAGAGTGAGTGACTCCTCACTTCGAAGATTGATTTTACAGCCGCATTTCCAAGGGTATGATTAAAAGTTAACGTATTGTTATTAAGATATATTAGAATTACATTTTTTTCTTCGTCATAAAGAAGTGGCTATACAAATGTTACACAACATTAGCTATTCTTGAATAATTGGGTTTAATCTTATTTCTGATATTTTGACAGACTTTGAATCTATGTATTGCGCGTAAATTGATTACCCGCAGTTCGATTGTACAATTGAAAAATTTAAAATCGTCAATTAGTCCCGCCGTCACGTGCTGCTTGTACAATAATTTGACAGGAAATAGAATTGGAAAGATATATCTTTTCATAGTGGTGCTCGATATTGTTGGTTGTTTTACGCTTGTTGAATAATGTGCAATATATTCTCAATATTGCCAGGAATTTGTGATGGAAAATTAAATTTAGAAGTTGGACGATTGGTATGCGGGATTGTAATAATACGATTGTACACTCTCGTCCATATTACGTTATTAATGATGAAAAAAAAAATTTCAGAAAAGGAATGATGGTACATTGCAAAAATACAGTATAATGGGAAAGGATATTGGTTGATTAATTAAATCAAACAGCGATAATTCAATATGCATTGTAAATACATACATATAATGAAACACTCTCCGACAATTGGACCGTTATTGGAAAAGCTCATTCAAAAATTAGCGAAAATGTGAGAACGAATTGAATAATGATTTGCATGTTAACGATATATCTTCATATTTATTCAATTGAAGAAAAAAAGGGCTATTTTCCATACAATCGTTGTCGATAAAGTTATAAATTTTATGCGCGAGATACAGATTTTCTCGTTATAAATGACAAATTTGGTGCGATATTTTGATAACGGACGACAGCTTGGTTCATATGTATTGTCAAATTATCATTTTGGACAATACGCTTGTATATCAAGTATTACATCGTGAATCGAAAATCTGTCGTTCTGATTGAATTGCTACCGCGACGAATCGTATTTTTCATCACAATCGGCACAGTCACCGGGTTCGTATCTCGATTGCGCTTTTGAACGGTGCAAAACCCGATTTTAGACGTCCAACAAGGATTAGAAAAAATGAATTTTAGGAATTCCCAAAGGCGTCAGAAATTTGTAAACGACTAAAGAAAAGACTTGAGGCAGCATTGCTTTCTCATCTCCTTATTCCAAACTAAAGTTGTAAATAAGAATGAAGAGAGTGAGATTAAAATTTTTGTCGCATTTGTTGTATTCTTTTTACGATACGTTCTCCCTTTCTCTTTACTTAGATAAAATGTTAAGTTTGTTCTTTTGTTGTTAGAATTAAAAGAATTATAAACAAGGAAATATTTCTCCTTTGTTGAGAGAAAAGTATCAATATTCTGTCAGCATCAAAGTACCGTAATTCATCCGAGAGATCGGTTTTGCTAACCAGCCGTCCAACGCAGCGGTGTATTATTTGTCCGCGGCGTGTTTTGTCCGAAATTTCCAACGCGATGCCGCGACCGTACAATAAAAATTGATCGCTCTAATTGCCGGGCGGAAGCATATTTTAACGAGACCTTATTGGCAGTGTTATCAGCTGCGTGGTGGTAGCGTTGAGCGAATTAAAGGCGGCATTTTGCGGCCACACGGTAATCGTGTGCAGCGGACAAACGGCAATCGCGCGATGAATTAATTGCGTGACTTTCATCGCGGCGACGCTTAATGACGAATAAACGCGAGCTGAATGCGGCGAGAAATTAATGCCGTTGGCGAAATATAGTGCACGTAAATCAAATCATAATAAGCGGGTTGGATGATGAATCCTGTGTAGATACAATTTATTTAATCAATAGATAATATTTATGTTAACGCAAACAGAGCACATAGAGCGGGAATGCCGATTATTCATCCTAAAATGTGAAATTACGGCTTCATCTAAAATGAAGATCGATTTGTCCCACTTTTTATATGTGTCAGTTTGATTACTTTAACAATAATCCTTTTATTATTAAATTGTCTTTAGAAGTTTATTACGCTTGAATAGTCGAAGATTGCAGCTATGGATATTGACGAAATATCTATCGGGATACCTTTAAACTTATTCTACAATAGATGCGAAGCGCAAGACGCTAAGCCACAACGCGAGAGATCGTCCAATATGAGAATCACAGTCAAATATGAGAAGAACGATCGACTGTCATTGGCCGATTTCCTGCGTTGCGGCTAAGCGCCTTGCGTTTCCGTCCATTGTAGAATAAGCTCCAAGGATAATCAGATTTGAAATCAACCAAGGTATAATTTTCGACTTTTCGATCGCCGCTAGGAGCAATCAGTGATTGTCGATATAACCGGAAGTTTACTTATTGCTACCGGAAGTTTGTCCACTACCTAGATCAACTACCGGAGCGTAAAAATGGCGGTAGCGCATTCGACTAACTGAAATCGGATACGTTTTTTGGGGTTCCATATGAAAGCAACTCGACCTTTTCCAGCCCTTTCGCTTTCGTCCTTTGTGCGCGGACGTTCCTTCCGGATACTTTCAATTTCGTTTATCCGCTCCAGATTTTATTCGTATCCCGAATAAAAGTAATGTTACACCTTTACTCCTCCATTTACCTTTTCGCGAACGGTTTCTCTTAATCTTCAATGTTTCCATTTAATATACTTATTTTCCAAATATTAGGATAAAAATCTTAAAATTTGCACGCACATTGTGTGATTATATTTTAAAACAACAATACTAAAATGAAAAATAAAATTATCTCTGTCAAAGGTAATGCAAATAAAATTGGATTATAGAAAGAACAAAAGCATAAAGTAGTTATTCTATGTATACAAAATAAGTGTAATGGAGCCACTTGATCACACTTTATTACTTAATTGTAACTTAATATTCATCAAGTTGGATAGTAAAATAGCTTTAATTATAGAGGAAAGTCCTCTATTATGAGATAGGATTCTAATAGGAGAAAGTTGGTTTTCAACGTCCAAATTCAATCGCAAATCTTTTTTGCAACGATCAGATACACGAACAATGAATTTTCCACTAAACAGATTTCACTTCAAGGGCAATAAATTCATGGTGGAATCAACAGATAATGCCTATTAATTTAGCAGAAATTCCGCTATCTCATATTAGAAGTCTATCGCATAATTGGGGAATTTCCTCTACGTAAAACAATTTAGGGAAATGTAACTTTGATTCGTATTATTGAATGTAAGCATTTTTACTTATACGTTGATTTGCATTTTAGTGGTATTTATTATTTTTATATGCATTCAGTTTGTAGATTGTTGACATAGTCTGGTCGCATTGTTGTAGAGAAAGTTGTGAGCCATACACTTGAAAAGGAAAATCCGTGGTTGAAACGTCGAGATTTGATATAAAGTATTTATAGCCAGTTGTATCGACTGAACTATTATTTCCGTTATCTGTTTACTGGCGAGGGAAAGATTTGCTTTGTGATATTTTTAACATTATGAGTCAAAATATCTACTCACTTGTTTGGCATAGACTATTTTATATTTAAGATCGAAAATATACATCCTGGGTTATTCCGAGATATCAAGATATAAATAGAAAATTGTTCTCACTCGTTATTCACTTACGTAACTATTAATTACGGTTCAACGAGAGATATTCTTAATATTAACTATCACCTGTGTACAAACGTAATAGCCAGAAGAATGAATATGTGCACGAAAGAGTTAATTTATGCAAATGCTACGTGAACTTTCCGCCTAGCGTGTTAATTAAGATTGAGTGATCGTCGTAGCGTGTTAATTAAAGTGTTTCGCAGAGCGTATACCCCTGGTTGTTTGCGATGTTCTGTTCGTGGGCAGTAAACGCGACACTAAAGGCACAGCTTGCGCAGTTACGTTGAAAATTTACCCTATTTATTTTAGCATTATTCGCGATCTTTTCGTTCAAGGATGCCTTGAATAGTATAAATAAATTTCAGAATTATCAAACAAAATATACTCATTGCAGTGATTAAGCCATTATCTTATCTCTCATTTATTTTATAGAAGAGAAGACAATATCTTTGTCTTTAATTTTTTACTTATTTTACGAAGAAATAAAATTTACATTATAAGAAATACAATTTATAGGTACATGAAAAATTTTTGTATGCTGTTTGTACGAATATATTGTTACCTAATACTGAGAAACTTTAACAAAGCAACAATTATGCACAAAATATTCGGCATATTCAAATATAGATGTTGACATAATTAGTTTTAAGTTTTTTATAAATGATTAAGTTTTATTAATTTTGTAATAATTTTTGTGCTCAATTAAAACATTAAGTAGTATTTTAGTAAAAATATATCAATTTTATTAAAATTAACATTTTTTTATAATATCATATATCATTCAGCATTAAAAATATTGACCAGAACATAGCATACATGGTATTATTAAGAGTGTAATTATACAAACAATAATCTTATATTACTCAGATATTATTACGATTCAAGTGTTTATCCTATTAAAAATAAGAATAATTAGCCGTTCGCGTATTGCAATATTATTTCGTGATAAGTAGCTGAAGAGCAGCAATTACGTTTCAAGAGGGCTTTATTTCATTCATAGAACACGCGCCCGTACTTTTTGCCTGACTCATGTAGTCACCTAGCATTTGTGCGCAATGCTACGCGACGATTCTGGACACGCTCCATTGCTCGCTTCGCGTATTCCGATACGATTTTTCCATACGAAACAAATTCCACACGCGGACGAGTGTTGAATCGAACGACGAGCGATTGTCATAGAGCAAAGGTCTCCAACCACGAGCCGAATCCGGTTTCCATGAAAGTTTTTATCCAGCCCTCTAAGAAATTTCGACGTTACAATGTAAAAAATTTTTTAACGAAGATATTTCATTTTTATATGATTTTTGAAAATAAACAATATCCGGCCGCGCCCAGTTGTTACAAAATTTTTAATATAGGCTGCGGTTTAACTGTCGCTTCAAATGTCACAAAGTGTTCCTCTTCTCTTTTCTGTCGGTAAAGATAGGAAGAGAGGAGAAACGCTTCGAAGCGTTTGCAGCGGCAGCCTATGTCCTCTTAACAAAAAGGGTTGGAAACTTTCCTAGTGTTAATTGTGAATATGTTTCGTCCAACGTTTGTCACTGTTTCCGTGTTCCTCTTCGAGTCGACTGAACAACGCGGATTGTAAAGACTGCCGCTGGTGTATTTTAAACTTTCGCGCGTGTGTTTCGCTCGTGCGCCGCGTGTTTTTAAATGACGCCGGATGCAATGAACATTGGAGGTGCCGGGAACGCCGAAGTGGTTAGATCGCGTTAATTAACGGATGCGATTGTAATCGATCAGACTTGCGGCTGGCTGATTGATCCGCATTTGAACGGACATCCGACGATGGAGTGGCCGATGGCAGCTAATCGGTTGGTGAGCGAGTCGGTTATCAAATGATAATGCGAATTAAATTACTAACAGAAGCTGAAGCTTCTAGGTGTTTTAACCACATAGCTATTGCGCGTCACTACATGGCTTTCCACTAATGGATTCTTTGGAACGAAACATCATTATAGTGGCTGTCTTCTAAACGATCTCTTGGAACGAGATGCTAAAACAGTGGCTCTTTCCTGTATCTTTATATCTCGTCGTTATCAGGCAGGACTATCCTTACACCCTCGGAAAGGATTTCCGTTACTGAGACGAAAATATTCTTAACGCATTTGTATTTCTCACAACAGCATTTAGTATAAAAATAAGACAATATCAAAATACAATCAAGAATTCTTATTCTTCTCTATCGAATTAAAAAAGATTGACTTACTATATTGAGACAAGAGTAATTTATATAAATGTAAGTTCATATACAGGTATTCTTGGGTTTAGAATCAACTTTTCCTCCACCTCACAACGCACGAAGTCGGCATCACAATATTCGATAAAAGACGATCCTATAATTTTATTCTAGATTTTAGAATTTTTTATTCAAGATTAAAATATCTCTTTCTCTATAATAAATATGATTGGCGCTATATCGATCCTATTTTATGATACATTGAAGTGTAATAGTATTGGATCTGGAAATTTTTTCTGTGGGTGTATCTGCAGTTATTTTGTTGAGGGAACGTTGGCATTTTTGAGTCGCATTCCGCGGTCGAGCTGTGCAGATTTATTTTGGGCAAAGAGTACGCGAAGCAGGAAGCACGTGTCCTCCGTTTTGTATGAATGATACCTTAGTTACGAGGAACTGCCTCTGTGTTTTGAAATACCTGTAAATGTTATTAGTAAAATCGCACGTTTAAGATTACGATGTATAATTTTGCTGTGCTTGTCGTTCACATCTGTCTCATACAACACTGTCTGTAATCATTCAATTGTCATTCTCTAAAAGAAAGAGGAGATACATTTTAATATCCTTACTCATTTTCGACGCGTCTGTCTGCATGAATAAAAGCGAAAGCATGCGCTCTCCGTTTCACTCGTGCGCTTCATTGTACTGGCGTAATTAATTGCTCATTTAGTTTGTTCGCACGTATCCTCAACGTATATCGCAATTCAACGTAGTGTATCCGTTACGTAGCACTGATTGTCGGCCAAAATTCGTTACGTGGTAAATTAATTTGTCGTAATTAATTGGCTGAGGCAACGGTAATTAGACGTGCTTTTTTTCAATTATAGTCACTGTATTTATGTGATATTTTTTTCTAACATTAAAACTACAAGTATGGATAGAAAAATTTTTGAGGAACAGACACGAATCCATTTTTATGGAATATTGAGAAGAACGAGCCTGCTCGTAAAAAAAACCTTGGAGCGCTGTTCCCAACTTTCGCAATAATTAAATTGAATAAATTTTTTACTATTGCTATAATGTAGAAACTACAGGGGAAGCTTCTGTCGCGTTCACCTTTAGTGGCAGATTTTCAACATCGCACTCATTAATTTTACTTCCAAGTTCTTAATTATAAAATAACTTTATAATCGGATAATTTCTCAATGAGGAATTTCATGCGAACGACAACCTATCGATTCATACTTTTTTTTACTAAAAGGCATTTACGGGCGAATAATTACGTAAGAATGATCATTTTCCATTTGATCATCGACGTGGATGTAAATTAACGAAAATGGCAGTTTACGATGTGCATCGCATATTCTTTCGCTTTTCGTTTTGCGCTGCTTTAAAGGTTTGAGAACCATTCGAAATCACTCGGCTGTGACGCGAATCTCGAGAGATGTGGACGCCATAAAATCGGCGTTAATTAGCGACAGAGGTTTAATTAAACTACCTGCGGACTGCCGTTTTACAAAGCCGTACCTCGATACGATTCGATAATTTCCGTTGGGACACAGGGCGCGGCTGAGTAGAATCGCACTGACTTTCTCCAAGCATTGAAGTATACTTTGACTGCCTTCGTGGTTCATATGATGATATAATTAATTAAAACGGCGAACGCATGGTCGCAAATATACAGCCAACGCCGAAGGACTTTCCGCAACGATTGATGATCGATAAACGTTTCACCATTTACGTACTTATTTGCACCATATTGCTATGGAGAAATTGTATGTTTACAAAAAACGTTAAATATACGTTTGCTTGGAAATGATTTCAATTGATGTATACATAAAAATTTTCAAACAGAAATCCAATTTTTTTATAATCCTAATGTTTGCTTATTTATTAATTAAAGTTAAGACACTTTAACTATTAAATGCGCCAGTAAAATTATAGGCATGCGTAATGTGTGTTTTTGAATTTCTTGTCGACACTGCATTACATATAGTTTTTTAATAAATAGGTTCTAAGGATGTCAAAAGTATAAATAAAACAAGAGATTTAAGAAACTTTATGAAATTTAAAGCAGCGTACGTATACGATTCTGATTCTTCGGTATTGATAAAACTGCGCGTGCATTTATATCGACAACTACAACGCGGAAATTCCGCGCGTCCTGTTATTTCGCAAAAATTCGAACGTGCGTGGCAATCTCTAAATTCCGTTTCCTCCACGTTTCCGGCTAATTAACGTCGCTTGGCGAGTTATTGGAATGCCATATCCTCGGACGTGTGAACGGACACATACTGCGCATTCGCATGTTTCGCGCCTGTGCCAGAGCTGCATGAAACAGATCAGCTCAATCGAGATGTCGATGTAGTAAGTTATTCTCGGATTACAGCCAAGAATGTTTCAATTTGCAATTGAATAGATAACCGATTCAACAGATAACCAGTGGAATATTCGGTCATTCATGAATGTTTATTAAGATACTGCAGTGCTTAGTTTTACTCGTTTGAAGTAACGTAATAATTTTTTTTATTATCGACATAATATTACAAAACGTTTCAAATCTTTTTATTATCGCTTGCCTCTACTGTTCCTATAGGGGAAC
>NW_011967147.1:292066-381296 GCF_000949405.1 Vollenhovia emeryi
TTAAACTTATCAGTTTACTTTTTTATTATTAATTTTGAACGACGTATTTTCTCTGGTAAATTGTTAATAGCGTTCGAAAGTTGACGTCGATTTCGATAGATAAGGTCTAACTCATATATGTAAATATTTATAATGTAATAATAAAAGGTAAAGGGGAAAAAATAAGAAGATATTGCGAATGTGATAGATAACTTTTCTATTAACTGACTGTCAGGCGATTCTGTACGTTATAACGGAATATTAGTCGAACGTCGAACGTGCGACTCCTTCTTCGAGATGGGACACATTTTCGCGAGCAATAGCGTAGAGTGGCTCACATTGGAAGCATTGACCCGTTACGTAGTGTCCTACGGATCATTATAACTCGAGAGATACCGGTATATAATGTCTTTCCGTCTCACACATATGTGCTCCGCTTCCCATGCTCTTTTCCGCAAGTAGGTCGAAGAGTATCGATTGCGCATGCACACGTTTATGCGCGTATACGTGCATGCACCGGGCATACGCGCGCACCCCCCGGCGTGTGCGCGCGGACGTGGAGACGTGTGCATGTGTCGAGAATTGGACATGGACCGCGTTCATATCTCGAAATTCAATTTCGAGTGATACACATCGGTACACGCGCACAGTTTATATATCGTCGCGAGATAGGAGGTCCGCGCTCTTTGAATTATACAGGGCGATTCGTTTTATGCTTTCGCTGTTAGACCAGCCGATAAAAATAGCCGCGTGGATGAAGCGGGGGGGGGGGGGGGGGGAGGGATCGGTGAAGTTCTAATCGATTTTCCGATTTGCAATTTTATCGTGTCGGGAATAAGATTTACAAGTAAAATAGAAAGGATGGCGAATGCAACTTTTAGTAACTTCCTCATTGGCTTCTTTCGGCTGTAAGACGCAATTAAAGTGCAAAAACAATGTGAGGATTAACTCGCTCTCGTGAGTGCGTTAGGTAGGAAAATTTTCGGGCGATGGAACAATACGTGTCAAAGCGCCCTCAGTCACGGGTTATAGATAAACCGTGAAAGTAGAAGATAGCCGTGATACGGATCTCGATCGCGATCCCCTTTAAATTGATTCCGACATTGCGACGTCGCGCAAAAAGCTGCAGCAGATCGGTTTTGCCGCGGGTTATCTCTCTTCGTCCCCGTCGTCGTCATGTCTCGACGCGTTTCTTCCTCACCGCCGTTTTATATAGACAAATTAATTTTCCGTCGGAACGCGCAGCATCGTCGTCGTTGTCGTCGGCGGCGGCACATTTTTTTGCCGCCAGTCGTGATTTAAGGGAAGCCGGCGACATGTCCGGTTTTATGAAATTTTTGGATCTTGTTAGCGGGCGCGAATGATTCACGACTTGATAAGAGCGTAATGATTTACGGGGCGGGCGAATTTCATAAATTAAATTCATGCTTTGTTAAATATAGGAAGTGAATTATTAAATTGTTTAATTATGCTCGTATTGATGTAACAGATAATGTTAATCTGTATCGGATTATCACGAATAATAGAAAAACCGGGGGAATAATTTTGCATTTACAATCAATTGCTGCTGCGTGCGGCAGATTTAAGAAAAGTGAGCTGAGTCGTTTACCCGTTTGCCGAATTAAAAGCCGAAGTTATTAAGTTGCACAACAATTTCCTTCGTTGACGTAACAACTAAACTTAAAAACAAACTTACTTTATCACTTCTTGATTGCGATGAAATTTGTAAAAGCGACGTTGTATATTTAATAGAATAAAAATGTTGAATGAGTCTGTCTTTAATAACAAGTCCTTTTTAACTTTATTATGCAAAAATATTGCGAAGGAAAATTTCCCATCGCATTGTCTGACTGTAATTTCCGATTATGGATTGGCTCATTTTGCATCGCTACAAAAACAGTCGCATCAGTCGAAGGATTGCCGGCTCTATTGTGTCGTCGACAATAGGATACGGCAAACTCCGCTCCTTCCATCTTGCTCGCTTTTTCCTGCCTCTTTTCTTTCCTCGGCCTTTTTCCTTTCCACTCCACTCGCCGCGACGCCTTTGTAACTCGCGAAAAAGTTACGTCGCTCTCTCCTAATTGAAACTGCAATCAGTCTATGCAAATAGTCCCCTGAAGGTGCATCCTTCCGTGCAAAGGGCGTGAACAGGAAAGTCGGGAAGCTGGCCAAGGCGCCCTTGTTCCTTTAAACTTTACGTACTATTCCATTAGGATGATTGCATACTGAGCACATTGATATAAATAGTTCTTAGTTACGCACCTTGTTACAGAGACAAGATTAAATAGCTGCAGCAATCATTTAAAGCAATAATGTCATCCCTAACGTCGACCCTTTATTCCCCCCAGTTAGAACATTTTATGTTCTTAAAATTATGTATTTTCTATTTTCCTTTATCAAATAGTAAAAGTAATTTTATTGTGCAATAAAAGTGATCAGAACGTACAATTTCTTTAACTCTGCATTTCTCTGCCTCGTTTGAAATAAGAATAAAATGTAACTCCTTGCATACATAAACGCGTCAAACTAGATGTTTGGCAAATTAGCTTCTTCCTAAAAATCCCAAAGGTACTTATAAAAGTGCAATATATTCCCCCATTTTCCTTTCCTGTATCTTTATGTGTGTGTGTGTGGAAAGATATCCGGTATATTATAGATCGAAGATGCGGAACGACCCGCGACGTTCAGAGCGAAAACTCGGGTTGGATATCTTTTCCGCTTCGACCGCGACGCGCAATCGAGGTCGCCCTTCAACCGGCGACGGTAATCGAGTCTCCATCGGGGCTCGCTAATCACCGGACTTCGATTGCGATTCGTCGTTATCCTGAACGATTTGTCTGTGCGATTGCGAAGTGGCGCGCGAGCGCAGCCACCTGTTGCTCTCGCAGCATACGAGGAAGAAAGCCTGCGATAATTATTATGGCGAATACGCCAGCCCTCTCTCTCGCTTTCCTCCCTTTCTTTTCATCCCGTCGCTACGAGCAACCCCCCGCTGTGCGCCCATCTCTTTCATACACACTCCATTTTCCTCGGCTTCCGCTCTGCCCGTCGCAGTTACTCCTCCTCGCGCTATTATTTCTTTCGTCCCTCTCGTTTCGCGGCACTCCGGCGTGGTCACAGAGCGAACAAATGCTTCGAGAAATTCGCCATAAAAGGAGTAAGATTTCTGTGAAGATGCGGCACCCGAGAAACGAGAAAATAACGTCGCTCCACGAGCAGTAAAAAATTAATTGCCTTTAATCTTAATAAAAATAACAAGTTAACCATTTATTTCGCTGTCAGAGATTTTTTGGCTACAGATACATTTTAAATGTCTGTAGGAGTATCACGGATTCGCAGATCTAATATTATTATTCTTATTTTTAAATAAACTTGAAAGCAATTTTTTCATAAATTTAAGTTTCCGTAAATATATCTTGTTTGCGAAAATAAATATGTCGCGATGAAAATCTATATTAAGGGGAGATGGTAGTAATTTGTTATTTGCTATTTGATATTTTTCAATTTCCAATGAACATTATCGTTTAAAGAGCAGACACATTAATGTTATCTGCGTTGTTTTTTTTATCGTTGGAAGAATCGAGAATTTAAAGTATGACAAAATTTATTGCTAATATTTAGCTTTACATGTAAAATAAGTAATCGCATTAAATGTGCGCAATATATTTTAGCAAGCAATATATGTATAATATAAAAAGTATACACGTTTCATTATTATTTAACTATAAATAAGCAATTTATGTAATTTTCTAATCAGAAGATACTGCAAGAAGACAAAATTACACAAAATTACAATTTTTATCAAAAAACTTGAATCTACATTTCTATTTTACTCGGATTTCTGTCTCCTTTACAATTTCTATATTACAATTATCCTTCATGGAATTATTAAATATCATTCGAGACATGCATCGCCATTGTTGCAGTCCTAGTTTTGAGTGACAATCGATACAATAGCGATATACCCGCTTTCCGACGTTATATCAGAGAGAGAGAGAGAGAGAGAGAGAGAGGGGGGGGGGGTGGAAGAGAGAGAGAGCGCGCGATTGTGCGTCTGACATCTTATCATCGGCGAACGATGCTCATTGAAATGCTCCTTAATCGATAGGCGTTTCTCGGGGCATTAGATGCTGTTGTATCGACTCGAAATGCTCTGCGACGGCTTGGCATTATAAGACCGAAACAATGTGCCGTATGCGAATGCACTTCTCTCACGTGCGAGACTGGTAATGCAGTTGCACTTACGACTGGAACGTATTGTTAACGGATATCTTTCTCGCGGCAACGATTTACTATCTTCTGCAATATGAAAGCGAATTTGTGACGAAGGCAATAGTTATTGAATGAAGAAAGTTAGAGATTTTTGTACGTGAAAATCGAAGAGTTACATAATAGATAAGTGGAAAATTAAAAAGCAAAGGATGTAACAGACAAAGAATTAAAGGAAATTTCTGTTATCGCCAGATTTGTATATAATATTTGTTTTTAGCCGCATTATTAATTACGTCCGTATTTCACAAATAATAGTTTGGTAAGATTGATTTGAGAATAAATTTTCTATTTCTTTACAACAGTAACAAAGTAAACGGAGGACAATAGCCTAAATGATGTTAACAAGAAATTCTTTTGACAATGAATATATCGCTTATTAGTGCTTACGGCTCTCGTTATTTGCTATTAATCTGAAATAGCTGAGAACACGATATTGCACGAATGGAAAGCGCGATACCGGCATTAAATGTTGCACGTTTAATCTTCACTCGTTCGAGCCGAGGAAGGCTGACACGAGAGAGCAGCGTAATGAAACAGACGGAAATAAAAAGGATGTTACCGTCAAGATCTGAAAATAATCCGGAAAATGGGGAGGAGCGGGAGGATGCGCGAGAGGGTGAAGAGAGTAAGATACGGGCTCTCTCTTTCGCGCAATTAAAATTTCCATTTCTCTCTTCCGCGGTTGCCTTTGTTTTCCTTCTATCTATTCGGGATCGCGGCATCAAAGGTACCTTATGCCGTGGTAATAATAACAGCCCCCTCAAAAAGCGTTTTCATTGTAACGAGTCACAGGATTTAAATCGTTCTCTCCGTTAATTGGCCTGTCGCTGCGCCCGGTTGCGTCCGGCTCCCATAATACTTCGAATAATAAAACGCGCGGGTGGCCGGTCCTCCTCGGATACTTGCCATTAGCTGTTTGACGTTTAATCCCGAGGAATACTGAAATAAGACGAAAGAAATGTGATTAATTAATCACGACGCTTCAAGGCGCGCAGTTAAATTTGTTGCTATCTTGACTACACGTTATTTATTAGTCAATCTTGATACTCTAATCGAAAGATGTGCCATGTGTTGTAACTTCTGTGTTTGATATCAATTCTATTCATTATTGTGGAACCATTTTAAAAGAATGTATATTTAGTTTCGCTAGCAGAGATGCATAGAGTTTTCGATATTTAAAAGAATTTCGATAGTTTTACGCTTCATAATTGTATTCTTCGAATACTGAAATAAGACGAAAGAAATGTGATTAATTAATCACGACGCTTCAATTTGCGCAATTTTTGTTGCTATCTTGACTACACGTTATTTATTAGTCAATCTTGATACTCTAATCGAAAGATGTGCCATGTGTTGTAACTTCTGTGTTTGATATCAATTCTATTCATTAATGTGGAACCATTTTAAAAGAATGTATATTTAGTTTCGCTAGCAGAGATGCATAGAGCTTTCGATATTTAAAAGAATTTCGATAGTTTTTACGCTTTATAATTGCATTCTTCAGAAATAGCAATACAGGTCGCGCGTTTAATTAATTAAAATGGACTGCGATATTCCGCGACAAGTAAAAATATTTAGAAATGTCATAACAATTAATTTTATTTTGCAAAATTGCTTCTTCATCTAATATCCAAGGATTATATATAATTTAAAAATCTATCGAAGGGATCTTCATTTTTAATAATTCTAAATATAATTAATGTATTTGGAATACTATATATGTGTACATGTTTGAGACAAGAAATTTTGTCCGCTTTGTTATATCTGAATCAAGTAATACCAGTTGTAGTGAGAGTACATCTGGCTACGTTATCTGATGCGCAAGGCAAAAGAACAAAGGGCCCAAATTCGTTAAGGGTGCACATGGGTAGATTCAGTGGTAAGCCAATTAAGCTGGAAAATCTCTCTCTCTCTCTCTCTCTCTCTCTCTCTCTGTCTGTCTGTCTGTCTGTCTCTCTTTCTCTCTTTCTCTCTGTCTTCTCACGTTTGCTATTTATTCGCATTCACGAAATAGTAGACAGTAGCACATTGTTATTTGCTATTTTAAATAATAATTTAACATTTCTTTTTACAAATCAGTTGCTATAATAATTTATTTAGTATTAATGTTGTAAATTAAATGGCTTTCTCATTGCTCGGTACAGTTTTTCGAATTTAGCAAATAAAATTTAAATATATCTATTTTTCATTAAACCCAAGCTGTCGGATTTATTTTCGTCTTTTATCCTTCCCCTATTTCATTCTGTTCGCTCGTTCGAAATTTCGAGCGTTTGTGCGTAAACTACGATTAGCATGCATCAGCAAATGAAATCCGGCGCTCACTCGTATTTACAAAATGAATAAACACTCATGGTTGACAATTTTCCGCCTAGCCACGCACTGTTTGCTCCAATCGATCATCTGTCAACCAAGCCTTTTTAGCTTGAGCTTGGCCAGTTAAGTGGCAATATCGTATGCTAGTTTCGCTATTCGCTATTCGCTTATTCTATTGCTACAAGTGCCATATAAATGTGAACAAGTAATATGTGTTTATACGAAATCTAAACGATCAGAATATGAAAATACGAATTAAAGTTATCTTTAATTGTCAGTGAAAATGTATACAAGTACGTATTTCGCACTTTTTGCTTATATGATTATTATAAAAGTGCAGCAAGGATGTAAAGTTGAGAATTATTAAGACTAGTGCAAAGCATTACACTACACGCACTAAATACCATAATTCTATTACTTAATATAATACTACGAAAAGCAATAGTAACAGAATTATACACATTTAAAAATTAATTGGAACAAAGAAAAAACGTGCGAGCGAAACGTTTTTAAATAAATTAATTTGAAAGTTAAGCTATTATCTCTCACAAGAATTTACACGCGTATCTCAGTCTATAATATTTTCTCACGATACGAGGGCGTCGCTCGGCGTCGATTATACCAGCCTATTTCGCTCTTGGATACTCCGTGGTAGGGGGAGGGGAAAGAGAGAAGGAGATGAAGAAGGTATCTCATTATTGTCAGGGGTAAAAGGAGGACGGAAACGCGGAAGAGCCTTGCGAGATGCAGGGTGCGTGACGTCGCGGTAACTTTGCATTTGGGTCGGTCTGATAGGTGCGCGTTTATGCTCCTCGCACGATTAATAACGGGGAAGAGCCGGGGAAGAGGAACGAGAGAGCTCTTATCGTATATCATTAGATCTGAAATCGATTTGGGTATCGGTGAGGAAGACAGCCTTGAATATACGCAAGCCCTTTAGCTGTTGCGATCGATCGGTCCTTGTTACAACAAAGGGCGATATGTCTTGTCGCTGCTTGCAAAAGCTCCGTCGTTTCTGGCAATAGATTCTTCTGGGTTGTAAATTAAGTGTCAGATTATTTACAAGGATGGACTATGAGAAATTAGGAGGGTATTGATAGTTAGGACAAATTAAGTTCCCCTCCTGACAGGAGCTAATGATAAAATCGATGACGAGTTTATTATACATTTTTTAAATCGAGAGGGATTCCATTTTAATTTATTTATATTTTGATTTTCTCTCGGAACTGAGATTTTTTAAGTTAGACGAAGCGCACCAATGACAAAACTCTAACAAAGATAATATGGTAAAGCTACTGAAGGACATCGAAAATGGTCGTCCTACGCTGATAAAATAATCGCTTACGAAGCGGCGCGCGCTCGCGATTGAGCGTGCTGATCTTAGAGTGTCGACGAGGCTAGCAATAGTATACTAGTAGCGACAGTAGTGGTGGACCACCGCCAACTACACTTCGAGATTAGGACGCGAGCGCATCCCTCAGGGCGATGTGAACCGCGAGATGAACCGAGATGAAAGATTGATAAGGGACGGTTGAATGATGTACGAACGAGAAGAGAGAGAGAGGGGGGGGGGCGGGGAAGATGGGTAGAATCGATCGAGTCGACACCGCTTTTATTTGATTGAAGGGAATTTCCGATAGATTCTAAGAGCGCGAACGCGACAACGATGTCTTCTAGCACGAATAATATCGCTGCCTCGGGCCAACGGAGCTTTACAGCTTTATCGTGAACAATGCAAAGATGTCTCGCTATTTGTTACCATTTTATCACGTAATGCTTGCATCTTAATATTATATTTTAAAATATACTTAATGAATACCTCTTTGCTATAATTTCTCTTTAATTGCTTTTATAAAGATGAACTAGAATGTGCCCTGACCTGCAATTACATGAAACTGTTTACTTCTAAAACTGTTAATTACAATTTTTATTACAAAATTTAGTTAGCGTGTATTTAAATATTGCGTTATTCTTACTTACATTGTTGATGCATAAAAATAATTTATCTTATGATATAATCATCGTTGGATCTTACCATGTTTAATCGACGTAGCATTCACGAGGATGAATAATTTGTTATTGAAATTAAAAATTCAGACATTTTTAAATTTTTCGAGAGCATGTGCGATAAGCGAAGGAGTGTTCGTTCACCGCAAAGTTTCGATCTCTTCGTGATCCGCTGTGTAATCATTTCCTCCTCGCTTCAGCTTTCAGTAACAAAGCGATTCCTTCGATACTAGTTATATTTACCAACTTCCGTTGCAAGCAGCATTAGAAGCGGGCGGAAAACGGGAACTCTTCCGCCGCATTGCTTTCCCTTTACGTGCATCGGCCAACATTATAGTCCGCTGCACAAGCCCGCCATTTCGCGGCGCACAGTCGATGGCCTTTCGATAACCGCCAGTAGCGAGAGTAAGATTAAGCTAGAGCGAAAGTAGAAAAAGGAGGAACGGAAGAAAAGACGGAAAAGAAGGGAAAGAGAGAATAAACTATATCAAAAAGAGATTGGCATTTCGAAAATAATAATTTTATCATAGAAATAAATCGCTACATAATTTTCTCATTTTGTTATACAATTATTTTGGTAAAATTAAAAAGAAATGGAACATGAAAATTTATAGCGCAGAAAGAAGTACAATTTTAAGTAACATATAATATCAGTTCTCTCTTTCTCTCTCTTTTCTGTTTCTTTCTCCCTTTTGTTCCATTTCCTGTTTGTATTTTTGTAAGTCGTATGTCACGGAAATAGGTGTTTCGTTTTAAGCGAACTCGTTTACCTAGAATAGCTTTCCTCATTTCTAACAAATCAATATGTTTTTTCGAAAATTCGCGATAGTAATTCATCGTCAGCGAGCTCCGTTAGACGTCGTTGAAAGTATTTCCTCGCGAACTCGACGTTCTTTGCAAAAAGTAGTCCTTCAGCTGCGCTTAAACTTAAGGCGAAAAGTTATTTACCGCCAACCTTTGCCTAGAAACAGCAAAAAGCAACCGCGCATGCAGTGCTGTTTCATTCTTTTTCTCGTGATGTATAATAACTCGCGTCAACTCACTTCTGTTTTGCGCTTTGCTGAACTTGTGGAATATAGTTTATTGGTCTTCATTCTTATTGTGCATTATCATAAGTGAAATACAAAATGAATCTGTTGTTATTCCGAGATAATTCTCACATCTGCCATATCTGTTTTTGAAATAATTTTGAACAATAACTTTTGATTGGTTGTTGAATTAAAATTTTTTAACGAAACAGATTGCAAATTTACAGGAAATGTTTTAGTTTACATTTATTTATTTGAAGAAGATTCTTTTATTTCATAAATATTTTTATAGCATTTACTACAATTTTTTATTAACTTTAATACGTGTATAAGAACTTTTTTTATCAAAAAATCATCAATAGAAATACGACTATATGATTTATAATTTTTTTTATTAAGTTTTTACACTTGGTTATTACACCTAAATTTACGTACGAATACATTGATAGATTCTGTGCGTTGTGAAAGTACCAGAAGTTAATCAAATACCAGATAGCTAATCCAATTGCTAGAAGTATTCTTATCGAAATTTATACTTAAATCGTTTGCATTGCTCTTTTTGAGCAGTGATGTGGATGAATATATGAAAGAAATTGGACCACTTCCTGTTTAAGAAATTCGAGATGAGAATTCACGATGAGATCAAGACTCGACATTTTCCAGATTTCGAATCACCACACTTCTCACTTTTAAATGGCTTTGCAAACTTTAATACGCGAACTGAAGTTCTGTAAATTCACTACTCTCTGATTGTATGAGATGGTTTTTGCAACATTAAAATTTATCAAGGTTTTCAAATATTATACTCGAATTTAAGCAAAGTTGAAAATGCTCAATGCTTTTATTACGTATTAAGCAATTTTTGTATGTATTCAATAATTGAATTAGAAGATAATACATTTTTATAATTTTACATTATTCATTTTATTATTTGCTTTTATGATACGTAATAATATTATTGTCGAACGTTGTGTTGCAATAAACAACTTATAGCGAGAGTTAAATTCTCGAAAGACATTTTATTTACTTCTTTTTTTTTTCAATAAATATGTCATGAAATAAGTTATTATAGTTATTATGACAGTTGTATTTACTGTTACGATAAATTTTCCATCTATGATTCTTGTTTAACGTATACAAGTACCTACATGTGAACCGCTATTCGAGTTTTCCATTCATCGTCTCAGATTTTTCCGCTGCAGCCACTTTTGCAATTTTTTCCCATTTTCCTGTCTCTTCGTTCGTATCTATCTCTCATCTCCAAACCGCCAGCCCTTTGCCATTGTCCACCATTGTTGGCGGTATGTGTGCATCGCGGAAAACGAATTCCTTCCATTGTACGATACACGGAAAGTAATTCGAACACGAAAAGGGCCCCTTGCCTCATCCAATCGTTCTTCCAGATTGAGGAAATCGAAAAGTTGATGCAACCGCGATCCAATTTCTGTTGAGATACCGTTAACCGCTAACTTTATTTTCGGACCATTGACTGCTGAGAAATGTTGTAAACACGAAAAATTAATTAACACAATCAATTTAGTAGCAGAGACATATAGACGAGGAAGGAATAAATAAACTTTTATTTACCATTTTGCTTATTTGATCAATTAAATCCGTGTGTTATTAAGAAATGAATTTAATAAAGAAAACTTCTATTATGTTAAATTAAAAGTGTTTAAATATAATTAATATTTTCTTGGCGTACTATTCTAACATTTCATTTCATATTTTATGGTGTGCATATTAATACTAATAACATACACTGCGCTTTTGATGTTTTCTTTTTTGCACGCCGCTATGATGCGCACAAAATGAATATTAATTATAATATGAGAAAGCGATACCATACATACATAAATGCGAATGTCGAGAAAAATTCATAATGCCTTTCCTGGTTCTTATTCACGATTTATTTTTTATTGCTCACATAGTCGGACAGCAAAGAAAATATTATTATAAATGACTGTTTTCTTCATGAAATTTCAAAAACATTTACTCCTCCTCACACAAAATGTTTGGTGCTTAACGTTCGAAAAGGTATCGTTACATAGAGTCGAAGCCGCTATGGTAAAAGCAACCACAAAATTAATTACCACATTAATTAACGTTTTGCCCTCACAAAGTGTTCAGACCGCTCTTTGTAGTGCAGCACCGATCGCATCGTGCGCACCGCAGAATTTTTAATTTTGCCTGCGAGATACCTTGATTACTGATAAGAACGGGTATGCGAGCTGCACAAAACGTAGATCAAAGGAAAGTAAAGTATGTTTTACTCGGTGAGTAACAAATGAAGAACTGGGTAGGCCTATCTCTAGCAGCGCTCACAGATTGGATAAAAATGGGCTTGTAAAAGAAACAAGGGAAATTTTATACAATATCCCTTTGTTGCTTTCCCGAGGCAAGAGTAATGTTGTACATAATCCTTTTATTATGTAGATTTCTATATAAATTTTCAGATATATTTGGATGCTTACTTATATTTATATTGCACAAGAAATTTAGTTTTATTTTTAAATAATCATTTTTTTAAATAATGGAATTGAAAATAATATACTAATGGAATGTTGAGGAGAGAATGAGCATTTGCAGCGTTTATTTATTTAGTTTATTTATTTATAAAACTTAATATGTGTTTAATAAAGTATTAAAAATTTAGTTTCTCTTCTTATTTTCATTAAGAGACTCGATAAAAACTATCACAATGACTGACTAATACGTGCAATACAAACATTAGCTTCTTCTTTTTCTTTTAACTGTGAGACTTTGTTCTGTACTTCAACACTAAGAAAAGACTTTAGTGTTCTTTAAGCAAGTATCTTCTTTTTACAGCGAGTATAAATTGCTGCTCTAACCCTCTAATCTTTCTTTTTTCTCAAACGGACTTAGGATCGTCTATGACGAACGAGGCGATGCCTATGATGCACATGTAGCCAAAATTTAATAAACATGAAAAAGTTATTTTTTAAAGAATAAGAAATAATTTCTTCAACCGTCTATTCTTCCAGTCGTTGCAGCACGAATGATGGTTGTAGGTAGAATCTGTTCTAAACTATCGCAGCACGGATGAGCGAATAGCAATCGTAGAAAGCATATTCCGAAGGCTGGTGTTCAAATACCCGCGTAAATTCGCAACGAATGAGGCTAATGCGCACCCATATTGGGATGTGTATGCAGTTATCGATATTGCTTGCGCCGCCGACACTGGTGCGACGCCGAAGATATTCGGGAAATTGCGTGAGCTCGCAACCTGTATTTTCTCCGATAACCCCGGAGATTTACTGTTATTTTTATTCTTCTTCTGAAAAGCATGTGAAATCATGCCAGACATTCTGAAATACAAAAATCTCATCCTCGAAACAGGTAGCGCTTCTATTCTATTCGATTTAAAGCAATTCATCCAGATATACCATTATCCCGTATATACCGCAAATATCGCATCTCTTCCGATATCGTATAACAGATTTAATTGAAAACAAATAGAAAGCTTTATCGCCGGAAAATAAACTAATTGTCAGATTTTGAGAATTTACGTCAAAGCAACAAGCGAAACAATGTTCTATACGCCAGACAATTGTGCAGCAGCCAGAAAATTAACGGGACAGAGTTGTGGTGCACGTAGGCGCTCAGACAACGGTGCTTTGTGTCGCGATTCTCAAGATCGTGGTAATCCGATTAAAAGCAGACTCGGTGAAGCCTCCTGCTCAAGTGGGAGATCGTATTTGACTCGATCAATTGGTTGGATCTTGTCAACACAATCCTCTCCGGTTGCTGGCCGAGAGTTCTGCGGTAAATTGAGTATTTAAACATCGTTAAAGAAAAAAAAAATATATCCAACACGTTTTCAAGAAAACGGAATACAACTGACGAGAAAGAATTGATAATGTGCCGATTAAAAATGAAGCAAACTTTAAACTGAAGAGCGATTATTTTTGGCAGCATAATTACTGGTGGTATCTTAATATCGGGATTGCTATTTCGCGTAGCGAATGAAGTTCGCTTACTGCGGATGGAAAACAATGTATTATCGTATACAAGAGAGCGGAACGAGCCGAAGGCACAACGAGCGATCCTTTTCGTCGTTTTGTCGTCACCGCAAGCAGCTTAACCCGCAGGATTAAGGGATGAAGGGACAGGCGTGAGGGGAGGATCAAACGTTTTCCGGATAAGCTGTGCCGGAATTCCGTCGCGGTACTTTGTACAGGGGAACGTATAAGGCGGGAAAATGAGGAGGGAGAAAGGGAGATGTTTGAAATACACCATGTAACCAAACGCACGGAAAATTGCTTACTTGCTTCCGACGCGGTTCTCTCAAGTTACTGCGCCCTATTTCGAATAAATAATCAAGTCAAATGTACTCCGTCCTGATTTCGCTCACAGTTTCAAAATACCGGCAAATGTGCGTACATGTGTCCTATTTATATTCGTGAAATGTATGCATATTTGCTGTAATTTTAAAAAGGTTGAGCTTATTAGAGAGTACGACTTTGATTCAGGTATTTATATAAGAAAATCTTGTTCTTCCTCTCTTTTTCTCCTTAAAAACTTTGTCCACTTCTTCAATATCAGTTCTTCCATCGGTCTGGTACTTACCTTGGAAGATTGATGTCTCGTTCTTTCGCCAACGGTTATATGGTCTTCCTCATGACCTAATCGTTTGAGGTGTTTCCGTTTTGGCGATTCTTGCAGCACTCATCAACATGATCTTTTCATTGTTGCTAACTTTTTCGAATCGTACTACATCCTGTTTGAATTATTTCCTTCGGGGCGAATTTGCTACGCATTCTTGCAAGCTAATATTCAGTGAACTCTGTACTATACTGGAATACCTCAAATGAGGAAAAATGGACCGAGTGATATACACAAATGGTATTTATTTCTGTCTCTTTTTTATTGTTGGTATGTCTTAATCTGTCCGTTTATAAGATCAGTTAGAAAGTCACAGACCAATCAAATTACTAGAAAGATATCCATTTTCCTAACATGGGACTAGATATTTCTGTATACTATAAAGTGCACTGCTAATATTGAACACAAAGTCCTTATTTCCATTGTTCTGAGTATTGATTTTACTTTTTTCACTGCTCTCATTTCAACGCGCATATCGCTGTAGATTGAATGCACACTTTATAAATACATATTACATGTTATTTTCAGCTCTTATGTATCTTCTTAGCTGATCTCGATTGATATTGGGAATCCACATTAGACAAGCCGTGTGTATATACTTGATAGTTATTATTCCTATTTATCGTATGACGCAAACTAGCCTTTTATCGAATTCATATTCCTTAATGATATCCATTGGAGCTTTCAGTTTCACGCAATCAACAGCCTGTAGACCGATAAGAATAATGGTTCGTTGTACTTCATTACCTATTTTTACCTGCGGTCGCAATACAAATATGGCATTCACCATTGATCGGTTTTGTAAAATCCCTGTTGTTCCTCGCTTACCTCCACTGCTTCCGATATTATGTCAGATATAATTTTAGAGCTAGAAGCTTGGCTGTAGTGCACAGTAGGACTGTTCTCTTATAACTCTCCGAGTCGTTCTTACATCTTTTTTTAAATATAGAAATAGTGATGGTGGTTTTCCAGTTTAATAATATTCTACCTTCTTCCAGTATCTTTGTAAATAGATGCAGACTCTCCTTGCACAGTTCCGTACCATCATATTTTAACATTTTATTTGAAATGTTATCTTCCCCAGGTGCCTTTCAACTTTTAAGCCTCTTCAACGCAGATTGAACATCCTGGATTTGTATTATCGGTTCATTTTGAAAATCCTGTCTTATAGAGACTCCCTGGAGTTTCCATATTATCGTGTTGTTGTCATTATTATTTATTTATTTTCGCTACAATGTAAAATTTTGTAGAGTGGTTTACCCATGCTTCATCGGAAATGCGGTTTAATTGTATAGTTTCGCTTTGTTCTATTTTTCAACATAATCCATACCTTTCTCTGAGCGCCATAGATCATGTCGCATATCATGGAAGTATTTTCTCCAGTATTTAATTTCTATTACTTTTATTTTATTGTTAGTTCTATTCCTAATTTCCTCGTGTTTTTAATATTCTACGGGCGATTCTGCTGTCTGTATGTAACATTTTAGGCTTTCCGTATGAACTTGAGTTTTCTTATTCTTTTGGCGTTTTCATTTATTGCCTCCTTTGCGATATCTATTACATTAATTTTTATTTTGTCCCATTTGCATTGTTGAGTATCATCTTCCGAGTCGACACTTTAGTACTACTTTGACACTTTTTAGGATAATATACACCTACTTAGCTGATCTATACGCGTATATAGAACAGCAATAAGCTACTTTGATAACATAATATTTTTTACTCGTCCCTTGAATCTTTAATTCTAAAAATTTACTTTAGCTTCTTCTTAAAGGGACCTACTTTAATGCTAAATTGGCAAAAGTAGAAATTACCGACACTATCTCAGTTTTAAAGTAGGAGTAAATTTTGTACTTGCAGTTCGACCTCTTTTACTGTCTTTGGTCCTACTGTATAATAGAATTAAAGGTTCAACGTAGGACTAAAATTTCAACTCGGGCTTCCTCACAAATCCCATTGTTTATTTTCTCCATTAGTCTTTGTTGGTACAATTGTTTCGTGCTTTCAGTTTCAAATGACTCTGAATGTTATATTTTGCAATGTGCGCTAACGGTTGTTTTCTTTTCGCTATGTGCGTTGTTGATCAGAATGTACGTAACATCAAATTAAGATGCGTGCTTACATTTGCCGAAATCTGAAGTGTAACATTCAATATTTGCATTGGGCGAATGTTTCAGTGTGTGATTATATAATCTATAGTAGAAGTGTTCTCTGCAGAGAATCGATTTGTGCTGTTCCTTACGTGGATAGTACGTGTTATCAGTTCTTGCCCCATGCATAGATTTATCAGCATTTCTTCGCTCTCATTCAATATATCTTTGTTAAAGCGTTATTGCTTTCTATCTGGTTATTGCCTATTCTGGAGTTGAAACATTTCATAACACAAAGTCTTTAACATGGTGTTGATGTCTCTTAGCTTGCTAAAAAAAATAGTACAACTTTCATTTAGTTTATGTAAGGGGATGCAGCAACTAAAAGCAGATCGGAGTAGTTTATTTCACCGATAGTTATATGTAATTGTAAGTTTATTAGTGCAAGCTCCACATACAAAAACGCACGGGTTTTCATCGATTTCTTTAACTTTGCGCGAACAATTTTCTAATTTGCAATCACTGTATTCGCATAGGCATGGAACGTATACGCGAATACTGCGAATCGGAATCAGATCGTTATCCGCTTTAGAAAGGAGAGCTCGCAGAATTGCCGTAGCTTGTATTCCTGTCGAGTTAAATCACGTTCCAGAATCCGCCGGTTCCTCGGCATTAATCCAGCGGCAAGCTGAAAACGTTATAACCGGTCGTATGGCGCCTCTCGGAAGTGTTTCAATTTCAGGAATTAATTCCGGCAACGTACGTTTATTCTTGCATGTATGGACTATAGTTGCCTGAAACACGAGATGTACATCGACATATCAAGATTACGATAACTTTCTATACTCGTATGGATACAGCAAAAGTAATAATATCGGATTTATTCATTCACTGATTGTACCAATCTCAGAAAACGGAATTTAATGTTTAACATTTGCTGGATTCATCAGTATTGTTTTAACATTATCTTTTAATAACGATACCGAATAGATACGCTATCTTGTTGTTATTCAATTTAATCATTAAATTAGCCGGCAAATTTACTTAAAAATGACCTCAATAGCCTATTAAAAAGAAGTATTTAACTGAAGAAAATATTTAATTGAATCAATTTGACGAAAATCAAATGATATGAAATTCTATGAAAAAGATCTTTATATTTTTCCAAGAAAAATATGATTCCATAAATTATAGTCGATCTTATTGGTAAAAAGAACGAATATTACGAATAGTATAATATCTTGGCGTATACACCATATGGATACCGGAATCTTAAGAAATATTCCAATATAGATGTGTTGTTCTTATTGCGTTGCGCCTTAATGTTGGATATTTTAAAGGAATTGTGTGAAGTTATGAAAATTGCACGAAGGCAATACTTTCTGCGTCCTCGTTGACTTAAATTATTTTCGCGGCAACAAAGCGTGGGGTTGACGAGATTGTCAATATTACATCGATTTCATCGTCGCGAGAATGCGGCAACGAGGCGGAATGAAATGCAATAAAGCTGAAAAATTCACGGCGCTACCCACTCTTCAATCGTGCGACAAATTGCTTCGTGCAAAAAGAAAATGCTCGGAGCGAGAACGGATATAAGCGTTGTTAAGCGTGAGAGAAGCGAGGGACGCATTTGAATAAATGCAAGGTGACGTTAAAGCCGGATGTCGCCGGGATCGGAAAATATCCTGGAAGGATTTGCGATCCTACGTGGGCAAAGGGAGAGATACAAGCGCCTTTTGCAATATAAACGCGTGGTCCAAGGGAAGCTACCCGGCTGACAATGAGAAACACGAGAACTTTGGATCGATTTCCTACCGAATATATGCACGTAGGTATATACGGTGTTCTAGAAATCGTCCGTTTTTTTTTAGAATGCGAGAAGAGAGTGCAAATTGAAGATAGCTGTACATTAAGTTTGAGAAAAATTGCGTTTTTTTACATGGATAATGGACTCCAAAAGTTCAAAAACATATGAAAAAAAATTTCTGAATAGCTATCAAATTAATTTTCATATTACTTATTTGATCGATCTCGGACACATTTAAGTGCACTCAATTTCTCTTTAAATTAGTTATTTTAAACGGTCAAGATGTCTCTAATTATGGAATATGTAGCAAATTTAGACAATTTATTTCAACGGGAAATGTATTTATAAATAGATTAACTTATTTAAGCACTGAAAACTGAAAAGTTACTGCCAATTATACGCTTCTATCTGATTTTATGGGTCAAAGAAGAGTGAAATTTTTAGAACACCTTATATAAGTACAAGCATGCACATACACTTGTATGAACATGAGACGAGATCGAGGTTCTAGAAGCAGGAACAGACTGGTCGGAGGAATAAAGATGGTAGGAAAAGAGAAGAAGGAGACAAAAGAGACCAATACATCGCTCTAGTTATTGAGTTTCGAGAATCTATTTAGCGTCGACCGTTTTCGGCGGATCTGATAGCTTTGAAAATTCTCCGTCAATATATCGGCATCCGGTCTGACAGTTGAGCTCCCGTGATGACGAAAGCAATTTCACGTTCGATGTAAATTCAACGGTGTCGTAGAATTTATAGGAATATATTCGTATGGAACGATGCGCACTTTTAGAAACTGCGAAATAATTTTATACCGCGGTATTTATTTTCCAGTCGTTAATGTTTTACGACAACGGAACATGTACGGATCGGGGATTGTGCCATTTTGTCTTAAATTTGTTTTGTCGATACTCGCCTCGCTGAAATGATGCCCTGAGAAAATAACAATTTCGATCGATTATTACGGAAATAAGTGCTTCTCATTTAACATTATTATTTTCAAAATTACATTTTTATTTAAAAAAGCAGAATTTTTTAAACTCATCTAATCAATTTATACGTTGGAAATTGTGTTTGTAAAAGCTTTTCAACTATTAATTGCTTAATTATACCTATAATATTATTTTCTTTGAAAAACTGTATTACTACATTTATAACAAAACCGTATTATTATAAAATATTATTACATATTTAGAAGAAACTTTTAATCATTTTCAGATATTAAATTTTGTTGCTTTTGGGAAAAATTTTAAGTAATTATTTGAATGAGTTCGGTGGAGTCTGTTATCAAATTTAGGATATATTGTACTTTGGAAATGACATTGCAATTAAGAGTAATTTAATTATGTTCTTTATTCAAACAAAACTTGCTCCTTCATACATCGTGTGAAAAGTCTCTCGTCTTTGTTCAGTCCCAATACTTTCGATGTACAATTAGCTTTCGGAGGATCAGTGAACGAGCGCTTTACCGTCCGACACTGCGGCGTAATCGCCCATGGCTTGCAAAGCTCGAAAGTACCGTCTGTTACAGTCGTTTAACGTGGAATTAGACCGCTCTGTTGATCTTTCGAGACAAGCTACGTGGCATGGATAGAGCCAGTTTAGCCATTCGGGGTCGCGTACGAACCGGGGTTGCCGGCAGATACCATGGGGGAGGGCAGGACTCGGAGATTGGTTCGCGTCAGTTCGTGGCTCACCGGCGAGGCACGGGTCGCATCTGTCTTCTCCCAGCCCTATCATGGCTCGCAGGGTGAGGGACGACGGGCTTCGCCGAGGCCGTTCGAACCGGCGTGATGGATATGCGAACCCGGTGCGCAGGCAACCCTTCGCATACCAACTATAGCGCGCTCTTCCATCCCCCGCTTGCACACTCAGGCACCCTCATCCGAGGGATAGCTTGAACAAGAGTCAGCAGCCTTACGTGATGCTTTTGCAGTAATGAAAAATAGTGCGTGCGGCCTTCTTAGTTCTTAACGAACTGTGGCATGCAACTAAGTTTTGTTACTTCGTCTTAATTGCCTAATACAGTTACTAGAGTAATACTAGTTACCTATCCGCGTACATTTTTTTTCATAAAAGAACTGTTACGTCATATCACTTTGATCTTCACTAATTATTGTTTAAAAAGCTTGCGTCTCAAAGATGTTCTTAACACACAATTTTTATCTTTTTTCATCAAATGACTTGTGACCTCCGGAAAACATGTTTTTAATTTTTGATGAGTTTTTAAGTGAAACGGTTTAAGAAAGAATTTTAACATAATGGAATAGCATTGACTGAAATGGGAGAAATCAAATTTTAAGGGCAATAAAAATTCTTTTCGGTAACTTTGTAGATTGTTTTTATATACTCTCGAAATCATTATTGTTTTGAGCGATGAGATGATTATTTTAGGAACTATATTCGCTATTAGTATTGTGTTAATGAACGGTATGTAAATTTGATATACTACAGGATACGGTTGCCGTATTTGCATGTTAACCAAAAGTAAATTTGTGCTGTTCTATTGTTTGTAGTTATCATGGACGCTACTATAGAGAGAAATTATTACAGCATATGTGTATATAATGGCATACGGGGACAATATAATATCAAACTTTCTTTATAGATCTGACGTTCAAGATATGCTATAAAATACATGTTCTTTTTTTGAATAAAAATGCCACGTCATTTTGCTCATCAATCTTGGATTGTTATTGTATTTAAAATGTCTGACACTTAAACATTTGTTCTGATATTTGTACATTATCCGTCTTTAAGATGAGTTCAATGACATGAAACTTAGTTTTCGATTAAAGCGGCGATACGCAATTTTTCTCGATTCAAATCTTAGATGATATATGGGATCCAAAAACTATTTTCTAAAACTTCCTTTAAGAATCTCTATTGAATCGAGATTACAAACAAATATACTATTAAACAGTATCGTGTCTCAAGACTGGTTTCAGCTGAGTTTTTCAGCAGAATCACGACTATAAATAGAGGCCTAATTCAATCGGTCTGCCTGCGTATCTTAATTTTAAAAACTTCACTCGTGCCATAAAATTAGAAAGTAATATTAGAGTAACGTTTATTTGAAATATTTGGTAAAAGGGCAAAAATGTTTGGCAACCGGGTTCCGACTTTGTCCAGGCTGCATGGGTCGATACGACTTTTTCATGCCAGGTAGGCTAAAAATTTACGGGCGCGCGTGTCATCTCATCTGCTTCATCACGATAACGTCTAGTCTGCTGCGTCGCGAAAATAGCGAAGGGACGCGCAGTCGGCGTGACATGAAATACGCAACGCTGAAACGTATGGAAAATTGCAAAAAGCGACAATACGTCGAAGGGACGAGATATATGAAATGAAGTATTTGGGAAGGGAGATGAGAACGGTGGAAGCGCGAAAAGCCGAAGAGCAGAAGAGGTGGGCGATGGAAAGAGCAGAAGCGCGGGGAAAATTATGCCGTGAATAAATAACTCAATCATAACCGCGTTTAACGCCACGGCTGCATCGTACGCACGTAATATGCGGCTCCTGAGAACTCTGGCTGAGTTTGAATGAGAGTTGAAGTCTCGATTTTAGCAACTTCTCGGTCACCAGAAGCGTGTTTATCTCCTTTTTTATGTCGTTGCTGCTTGCATATTTACCTCAATCGGCTAAAAATTGACGAATATTTTCTTTAACGTTAAATGTACTTACAATAAATAATTACATTACACGTATGATTAATATGTCTTTAATAATTTTGTGATTAAATCATGTCTGTACAACACAATTTCTAAAATGACCAGAAAAATTTTTTAAATCGCAAAGATCGAAAATATTTTTATGTTAATGCAGGTAACATTTATAAATAAAAAATTACAACAGTAGTTCTCTTAAACCGAGAAATACGATGTTTGCGAATTTACGAGTTGTTGATTGTTTGTCGTTTATGTTACTTTTATATACAAAGTATAAAATTTAAACTGGCGCAAAATTTTACTGCGGCAAACGGACGGCGATAAAAAAATGCATATAGCATGTTTCGAAACGTACACATATGTCTACTGACATGCATGGAGGTTGCACAGGTAATCGAAAGTGTCACTGTACGTCGACTGCGACGAGAAATATGAAAAATGAAGTGTCCGGGAAAGAAAACCAACGGTGAATGATTGCACATAACGTAGCTTGTAAGTTTACAGAAGCAGCCGAGCTGGGAAGAAAATTACATCGATCGCATCACATATCTACGTCCGCTATATATAGCGTAAAATTTATTTTTGCGTAACACGACGTGTAAACTTGACGCATAATCTCATGAGCAGAAGCTCGTGAGATAAAAATTAAATATATCTGACGATATTAGTGTGCCCTATATTTTAATTTTATCATTTTAATATGATTATTCTTTAGGAGAAATGTGTTATGAAGTGGCTCTCGTATAATTTAATACTTAACAAGAAGATTCGATTTTACAGAGTAAATGCAAGATTTGGTACAATAAATTTCTTTTTATTATTATAGAATCGATTACAATACACAAAGTTTCAACATTAAAGAGCAACCTCCGCGATTCTTCTCGTGGCAGGAAGTTTTTTCGAAGTCACGACAGGAAGTTTGAGGGGGCTACGTTACACACGAAGCGAGAAAAGGGTCGCGAAGAGCTTGAAAATCACTCGTGCGTTCCTCGAGAAGGCCGGCCTCTCTCGATGACTGTGAATCAAAGCAGCTCGCTCGAGACAATAAGTCTCCCGCGGAGAGATTGAAGAGAATAGGAGTCGGAGATGGGTTCAAGGGCTCGTACCACGCCGGGATGAAGATAGGGCCTCTCCAAGGGTCATACACCGCGATGCATGGGCATAGATATATACGCCTTGTTCGTAGTGCGGGGAGTAGTTTTCTTTGACGCGCGACATTGATTAGACACGAGTAAATTGTTTTATTAAAAGGTAAATTGCAAAATGGGTTTGCATTTACAATATTTATTTTGAAATTGGTATAAGCTACTCTACAAAAGTATTATTATATAATACGAGACTAAAAAATATTGCATATACAGTAATTATGATACATACATAAGTATAAATCGGTAAGTTCCATCATCAGTTTCTAAAAAAGAGATGTTACGAGCGCGAATGTCATTAATATCGGACACACTGAGAAAAATGTCCGATTAAATATAATCGGATAATCCAATTACATAATAACAAACGGATATATCCGATTAAATTGTATATCCGATGAAAAATGTGATCGGTTTTTCAATCAAAGTTCATCGGTACTGCATTTCATCGGATAAATTTCATCGGATGTATCCATAATGTAATCGAAAAACGTAATCGGAAAAATTAACCATTGGAAACACTATTTAATTGGTTTATCCGATGAAAATTTTTCTCAGTGCAGTTGAGGTCTCTTTTCCGCGATGCCGATTGGTTTTCTCGAAGCGCGGCGTGCTTCACTTCTCTTTTAGATTTATAGTACATGAAGATTTGTAATTTAGAAATATACATTTGTATACACCAACTATTGAGGTAAAATCTCTAATCTTATAGCGAATTCGGTTGCTTGCACTGGTGCGCACTGAGTGCGCACTAAGGCTTGTTTACAGTCAATTCTTATATTTCCAAAGCGTCTTAAATATTCTTGAAATATTTCGTAGCCAGTAAAATGATCTGTATAGCATCCATACGGATTGTTTTCTGGCTAAATCGCTTTGAACGTGCATTTAAGACAAAGTTAAGTATAAAAATTGACTGTAAACTGGCCTTGGTGTGCACTCGGTACGCACTAGTGCAAGCAACCGAATTCGCTATTAGTAATTAGAATTTAAGTAATAACGATTTTTGTTCCGATACATTTTCTCGATTGAAGAGAATTAATCGTTAATTTAGTCAATACCAATAAGTCCGCAGGATGATACACAAAACGTAGTAACAGTCACGGAACAAAATAATGTTTACAATTTCGTAGGCGAGACAAGGAATTCTCAACCGTCGTTGTTGTTTTTCTCTCGGCGCGGTGACGTACGATGTTTTTGCGTGCCTGATCGGTACGTCGTGTGCCTGAAGGTCGCTGCGCTCTCACTCGCTCACCGAACGTCGCGCCGGCAGGCAGTGGCGAGAGTCGCTCCGTGCGTGGTATTACTTTTGCGTTATCAGTTTCCAAGACTCGATCGCGATCAATGCAGGGATAAATCGCTATTGATTTGCACACCTTTATCAGTAACAAGTAACGTTCCTCGATTAATTAAGTTTCTACAGCTTGTAATGAGAAACGAATTGCATGTTTAGGCGATGGCTCTTTATCAACGTCTACATAGATATTTCGCAAGACTAACTTATCTAAAATATGAATGTAAACCGTGATACTCTGTCGCGATTACATCTCGTTTACGCATAGTTTTATATCGCCAATTCAAAAGCGATTTATCCACTATCTTATTCTTCCGAATCAAAAATGCAAGTTATTAGTTTGAGTAATTTGTATGACAGAAAGTCACGCGATATTTCTTAATAATGTTTCGTGCGTTTCGCGGTATTTCACATCGCGTACGGGAGTGCCCGAAATTTCGCGCGATCGTTTATTTTCGCGAGTGAGTGTGAGTGTTGTGTAAGTGCCACAAGGAAATCTGAGAGGAGGAGCAGGTCCAGGGGGCATCGGGCAACGGCGGAGAAATCGTAAGGTGTCTTACATTTTTACGTTATTTGCTACTTGTTGTGCAAAATAAAGCATTTGTTCTGTGTTTTTATTTTATATATTCAGATGATTCGAACGAGGATTCGAATAAGTGTTAGAGACAAAATCATACGTATAAAAGTTTGTGAGTTTATATTTAAAAGCAAGACTTTTTCTGTATTTTATCTAATTATTTAATAAATACCTATTTTAGAAAATATAAAATATAAAGTATATTGAATACAATAATTTCGATTTTACATAATTAGTGTATAATAATCATATACATATTTGTATTTTTACAGTTTAACATAAATACTTAACGATGTATAACTCTGCTGTTGCGATTCGAATCAGTGAGTGATAAATTACTATTTATTTTAAATTGACGTTGCGCATACAATTACTTTTTTGTATGTACAAATTCTTAAAATTATACAGTACGCTGAACTTACAAACTGCGCGTGCGAAGCGCGCGTTTTGTCATTTCTAGTATAATGTGAAACATAGATTTGCGAACAATAATACTAGATTAGAATAATTATAAGGTAAAAGGAGCTGAATAATAGATGGCACAAATTTATTAATGAGCGTGACACTTTTCGTTGGAAACGATAAGAATATAATTTTATAATTTTTTATCTAATGAAAAAATAATCGTCAACTAAAGTAAATATAAAAAAATTTATTTCAGAAAAATAGTTTTGTGATAGATTTGTATTAAGATATCAATAAATTAATTAAGTATAAATTAAAACGTTAAGTTTAACCAATATCGAGAAATAGCAGCCTGCCTTGCTCCAAAAATTTGGCTCGCTTTGCTTTTTGCTGCGGAAAATGAAACCCCAACGAAATCTGGTACCGCCTGTGGATATACAGCAAGTCTCAATGGTCAACTCCATACCGGGAGGGAAAATAGCATTGCGATTGAATGGCATCACGATTGAACGGTCCATAATCTGACAGCCAAAATGTGCGGTTGCAAGATGGACTGGACCATTTTATCGATCTTCTTTTATCAGGCGATATTCTCGACAGAAAATATCTTGAACACGATACTCCGAATACAAAATTAATCTTTACTCTCGCTTGTTGATTTATTATGCATACAAATGAAATTAAAAATAACTAATATGAATCTTGTATTATTTCAAAGATTCTGAACATAAGTAAAAAGTTTTTTCTTTGGTACAGATTTAACATACATTTGAATTACACTTTTAGTTGTACTTATTTGCATAATAAGGATTTTCAAGTTCTCAACTATGTCTTTATGTTATTAAAAATGAAATATCAAATTGCGTTTAGTCATTTTAAACTGCTTTTAGTAGCTTCAATTTTCACAAGTTTTTTTTTAACCAAATTCAAAATGTGAATTAAATGCAGAATAAAACAGAAGCAATTGTATTAGAAAATATTTCGTGAAACCGGCGGTTTACTTATTAGAACACCTATCTTATTTCGACCATGATAGAAATGTTTATGGATGCTGCGTGATCATACACAATATTTCGAATCGAACGCGTGTTTGTTTGGCGCCAATAAATTGATACTCGCATCAATTTTGTACGAGTATCCCGGGAAGCTTGAGGGATCGAACGGTATCGTGAAGGTTGTTCGAGGAAGGTTTACCAAGGAATATCGATAATCCAGGCTTCTCCGCTTATCACATGCGCTCGAAGGGTTTACTGATGCTTATCGTTCAAAATGTTGAAAGTGCTCACTAACAATATCACACATCACGTTTTTATCCGAACGGATTATTTATACTGTTATATTAATTTTTTATTATAACCTAATGTTTAGACATATAATATTGACAACCGTGAAATAGAACATAAGAAACTCGTATTGGAAAATGCAATAATTTTATAAGTAGATATCTGTCGTTTTGAAACAGAGATTGGGAGAATTTAGAAATTATTTTTTTTTAAATAGAGAAAGACAATAAAAAAGTTAATATCTGCTGTTTCAAAGTAGATAACAGAAATTAAAAAATCGAACTTTTCGCGTAAAGCAAAGTAACAATTGACCTCTTTTAAAGCAGATCAAAAGAATGCAAATAAACTCACTCCCTTTGTGAGAAAAACGGCGACATCCGATGGGTGGTTTTAAATTATCTCGGCGAATAAATTTCATAGAAAATTCGCGCGACGACTTCGCTTCCTCTCGGCTTTATCCCTACTCGTGGTGTCGTGATTAATCGAGTGCACGATTCGATCTCGGCAATCGCTTCGACAAATGATGATTAATGGAGCCACTTCGCCGGGAAAACGCGCGCGCTCCTCGAATCGTCCACGAAATCTCGTGCTTTTCGGCTCGATTCCTGCATTCGAGACCACCATGAGATTTATTCGTCGCGCGAGCATGGAAGTAAAATCCCCGAACTACCCACCTTCAGATTTATATGGCGATCCTGTTCTCCCGTAGAAACAGCATGCACCCTGTAGATCTTTCCTTGTTCCGCCTGTAATCTCGCGTTCTTTTTACGTAACCACACTACAAGTTACCGCCCACGGGCGATCAATAAATATCAAATGCATTCTCATAAAAATAGGAAGATAATAAATTTATCTATGTTTACATTTTTATCTAGAATTTATACTTTTGCGAAATAAAACGTCAACTTATTTAGCCAATTTATATTATATTTTTTATATTATTACATTTTATAATTTTCTTATCAATTAACTTTCTCTCTGCAATAGAGAGCATTTATACAGGTGTCCTGAAATTCGCGAATCAAAATACCATAGCAAGAAAGTCGTCGAAAAAATAAATTAAAAAGTTATTTGCCATTTTTCGTTCCGAGCAGTAGTTTCTTTAGATAAAAAGGTTCAAAACAGGCCAATCATACATTATGGTTGAACGGAAACCTGTCCGTGAGTCGCGCGTCGATAGTGTTAGTGCATTAACACTACACAGAGAGAAAAAAATAGTCATTTTTGGAACCAACCATATTTTTATAATTCCTCCAACGTAATTTATGGTTGACCTAACAATATTGTAGTTCTCATAACCACAATATTGGTCCATGCAATTATAAAAATATGGTTGGGTCCAAAAATGACTATTTTTTTCTCTCAGTGTATCGACGCGCGACTCACGGACAGGTTTCCGTTCAACCATAATGTATGATTGGCCTGTTTTGAACCTTTTTATCTAAAAAAACTACTGCTCGGAACGAAAAATGGCAAATAACTTTTTAATTTATTTTTTCGACGACTTTCTTGGTCTACTATGGTATTTTGATTCGCGAATTTCAGGACACCCTGTATGTTTGCAGAGCAGTATAACGTTATTTATACTAAACATACAGAACTTTGACCGCAAGAGAAAGAAAGAGAGAGAGAGAGAGAGAGAGAGAGAGAGAGAGAGAGAGAGAGAGAGAGAGAGGAACAAATTAGATTATATTTTTCGATTATCTGTGGGGTCTTTAGGTATATTTGCTAGTCTAGACATTAAACATTGTTTTGAATAATTGAGTGCGCAGGCAAACGACTGTCCGCCATGTGTCTCGTCGATTAATCGCGCGTTCGCGTCTGTTTTGCTATGTGTAGAGGGGACCGGGGTTGAAAAATTGCAACAGATATGTAGCTTCTGGCCGCCGCGAATTTTTCGTCGTCACCCTAATCGAAAAGTTTTGTCGTTAAACCCTCCCCCCCCCCCCCTCCTGTAAAACCCTAGCACCCTCCGGAGTTTTTCTCCCCCAACATTTGTCGAGTGAAGACGTTTCGATGAAACCGGGGCTGCGATAGTGAAAAAAAGGATGTGAGGCAGGAGAGAAAAGGTAACACACAGGAAAATCCGAGGGAGAAACTTTCAGTTCGACTTAAGCACTAAGCTGACTTTAAAGTTTCTGTTGTGTCAAGAAGTTGTTGCTCTAGTCGAGCGAGAAGAGAGAGAAGGGGAACAGAGAGAGAGAGAGAGAGAGAGAGAGAGAGAGAGAGAGAGGGGGGGGGGGGCATCAAATTCGGCTCATAACAGCAATCTCGAATTTGCCAGAGGCTTTCATACACGATGTATTATGAATTAATTCATGTGCCATCCAGGGGACGCGTCGTGCGCACAGTCTTGGTCCAGGATTGTCGACGTATAGCGATGTATTTTAGCATCCTCTTATTCCAAACCCTTCGGCTGGAATAAGCAAGCTAGCTTTGCATATACTGGTATCTAGCTACCAATTAACATCTAAACGATATCCTTTTCCGAGAATTGAATAGAATCTATATGAATGTAACCCGTGATAAAAATTAAATATAGCTCTATAATTTTAACTGGATTATATTACTTAAAAAAATTCGCAGTTTGCAATAGTGATGACACTATTATTAGGAATTAAAGTTGACTTTAATTTGATTGTACGAATATTCTTGAATATCTCTGAATAACATTAAAATAATAAATTTCTTTGTATTTTATAAGGTAGATTTTATAAGCGTAAAAATTTCTTAATTTGCCTCTGTGTAGAAAATTTTGTTAGCAAGCTCTTTCGTTTCTTTCTACACAGCGCTAAGTTGTTCGAAGATATTTGTCTTCCCGTAATACAACTTAAAAATTTCATTCACGAACCAGTGATAAATAGACACGTTCCTTTCCCTGTAAGAGAACGTGATTTTTCATTGTGTTTCGTGAGGTGTTTAAGCACTCACGTTAACGACAGATGACATTTTTCTCCATTTCAACCTCATTTTTGCCATATTTCGGAGTTAAAGTAATACTGCACCAGTAGTGGCGGAAAAAAGTATCTGCACCGACTCGTTATGGATAACTAATTCCAATAACGGGCTCGTTAATCAAACCGCACTTTCCGGCAAACGGACGGATGTGCGACTTCCGTTTTGTCTCTCTTGTTTTCGTCGACTCTTTATCCCCTTTTTGCGGGCGGACGTGCACCACTAAAATAAAGAGTCGTGAATTTATACGTCTGCCCGGGATGGCGGCCGCACTTTGTCAGGCACATATGACTCCCCGATCTGTATTGTACTTTTTTCAGCTCTTTCATTGCGACTGTTAATTAAAGAAGCACCGTGAGAGTGATCGCGACAAATTTATCTTGCTTTCGAAGTAACGGCAAATTATCTAATTGCTTGCTTGCAATTTCCAAGGATTTGGTGGGGGATAGAAATGCGTATACAAGTTGAAAATCGAAAATGTTAAATATCAATTTTTACTGCATACAGGATATTATATTAATGTAGATTGTTGAGTATTCGTTGTGTAACGTAAGATATTTTTGAAAGTTCACATTCTTGAAAGGTGGGATAGCATTTTCGTAATCTTTATTTATAAATGTGAATTTCATACATTTTATAATTTATTAAAACCATATATCCATTAAACTTCTTCTTTTTTTTTACATGTAATTGTGTAATAATAGTAAATCGTTCAGGCGACTCGTACAGACAAAGAAAAACGAAACAAATAAAGTATGAACGTTATGCAGTTGAATAAAAGGAAATATGAGGAAATACACAGTGGTTTCTCGTATCCAGTGAAGCAGTTATAATCGGCATACCCAATTTCATGCCTTTACGAGTAACAAGACTCATTCCCCAGAACGATCCCTTCCGCCAGTTATTTGCGGTAAATAAACGATCGAAGGTATTCCGTTTAATTGTTTCGGACGTAGTTCTCAGACCACGACACCGTTTCGCTCTCGAGAACCTTCCTCGTACCTTTCTCTTTTCTACTCGAGTGATCATAAAACAATTCTATACATGTATTAATATAACTGTTATCATACAACTGTTCTGCTAATTGTTTCGTCGTTTTTCACTGTAGATTTTCTTTTCATTAACAAATAGCGTCGAAGGATCTTTATTAAAATACTTGCGTCGCGCAAATCTTTTCAATAAACTATAAAAGCTCATCGATTGACTGTAAAGAATTTATAATTTCTGTACTTTTTTTACTCTTATATCACTTGGAATTAAATTGCTTCGTTAATATGCTGGGTAAGGTGCATTTAACAAAATTATATTCACGTGATGCGATTTTTCCGTTCGTCCTCGAAGTTTCTGCGAAAGCTCGAAAGCATTGGGATGCGGTTAATAAATTTCGAGTGACTAATGGGCACGTTCGTGCAAGCACGCGCGCGAGCATGCGAATCTTGGAGGAAGTGCACCGCTCCGGTGGCGCTCCAGTCGGATCGACTGCAAGCCCGATGGCTAATTAGATATTAACGACAGAATTAGGGGCGGGCGACGAGGCACAGTCTAATGGGATATTAGCCGGCAAATTAGAACACTAGAACTGGAAATTAGAAAATTAGCTCGGCACGTTAGCAAGCGCGTGACCATAGCTTCCTCTCACGAGGACATGTCGATTTTTCACGAGATTGCAATCGTAGATTATTAATAAGCGCATACGCGACTAGAATAGTCGCGTATATTTTTATACAGTGCTTAGGAAAAGGAGGTGAAAAATGGGAAGCCTACAGAGTTCTAAAATTTATTCCCTTAAAAAGTTATACAATATGGCTAATATCTAAAAATTAGAAACCTTATAGATACATTTCCGATATAATTGGTATATATCGGAAATCTGTAAAACGCGCGAAATATAATATATTGAATATAATTTTTTTCGACATAGTCATTTACATACTTAATCGAACTAAATATTGGCATCTGAGGATGTATCTCGTAAATGATTAAGATCCGAATGAAAAGAAAAGTCGTTTTATTGATATCGCCGGTATTGAAAGATGGAGAATATTTCTCCTCGAATCGAACTCCATTTTAATGTTAGGGCACTTTGGTCCTGTGTAAGGGACAGCCCTAAAAGGCAAGTTTCGTAGAAAGCAAAGTTTCGCACGAAAGTTATTTAATGAATGTAAGAAGGTCAAAATACGAGCAAAATGAAAATGTTGGTTTCAAATAAAATCTATAAAGTTACTTACAATAGTATATTAAAAACAATCGAACTGTTTCGACTGTACTTATTGTTAGTCTTCTTTAGCAACAATTATCGTGATACTTTATAACTATTAGCCTATATATTCTCTTTCTTCTTATTAATTTTTAGTGTTAACCTTCTTTTTATATTGAATGATTATTGTTGAAGAAGATTAAGTCAAAATTTAATTGTTCTTAATATACTATTGTACTAAATTGAATTTCTTTTCACTGATATCTTAATTTTGTTCGTATTTTGGCCGTTGACCTTTTTACACAATAATTTTTCGTGTTAACCATCTTTTTTTTATATTGAATTATTATTGTTGAAGAAGATTAAGTAGAGTCAAAATTTAATTATTCTTAATATACTATTGTACTAAATTAAATTTCTTTACGCCAATATTTTAATTTTGTTCGTATTTTGGCCGTTGATCTTCTTACATAACTTAGCATGTAACGAGCCGTAGGATTCTCTATTTATTTAATCAATATCGCGGCGTATCGGAAGTAAGAAATATATTTTGTCAGAGAAAGAGAGAAGGATCGTTATAGAAATCCTTCTGAAATCATGTCACACTGATGGTCTAACGACTGTCGTGTCGCGCGTTTCGCCGGGCAAATATATTCATATTCGTCAAAACTGGAGTTATCGTGATACCGGGCCGGGGGCAGGTACGCCTGATTGATACCTAGTTCGCGTGATTCCCGCGAAAAGGCCCGTCGTACGACAACGCGAACGGCAACGAGGCCAATAACAACGACGATGACAGCGGCGACAGTAACGCTTGAAAAATTGCTGCACACCGCGGGGCGATCGGTTTTTTAATTTTCTCGCGCAGACCCGCATCCGCGATAAGCGCCCTTTAAAAAAGAGAAAGAGAGAGAGAGAGAGAGAGAGAGAGAGAGAGGGGGGGAGACAGAGAGAGAAGTTCTATGCTCGTTAACGAATTCATGAATTCCGAACGCCCCGCTGCGCCGCTCGACGATCGTTTGTCGCGTTTGTCGCGTGTTCGATTAATCTATCGGTCCCCACCCTCTCCTCGCCTCGCCACGTCGTGTGTTATTCATTAAAAGTTTCTTGTTTGTAAGCACTCGATTGAATGCCGCGTGCGTATGATTTATCTCGAAAAAGGCAAAATTTAGTTTTTGATCGTGCAATCATTTAATTCGAATTAGCTTTCGGGCATGCGACAGATAAAGTTTCTCTCGCGATAAAATTAAAATGTTCGAAAAATTAATCGGAAAATGTGATGTACAAAGAAGGCCGTGTATCATTCTCTGTTATTCACGAATGCCGGATCACGTACGTATTATTAGGACTAGTGGGACCTTTTCTTGCAGTTTGACGTCACGGCGCCGGCTGTTCGTTCCGTAAGAACCGGCGCCGTCAACGCTGCTCGGAAATTCAATGGGAGTTGTTTAGTATTAGTGGACTTGTTGGTCCCCGAATGGCATCACTACACTTTGACAAATCCCCATGGGGGATATTGGAACGACGGAACGGCACACGGTCCGGATACGTTTGAAATTCCGCAGCAACACTGGAGAGAAGGAGTCGTCTGCACAGGCTCGTTGACCTAAGCCGCGATGCGACTTCCCATTAGGCACGTAGGTGTCTATTCGCCTGTCTCGCAGTCGCCTCGTAAAGCTGAGACAATCAGCTCCATGGAAATCACCGCAGTTCACCTTTTTCGGCTCCTTTATAGGATAACACGTGACACACACGTCCGCGTGCGTTCACTGTCGTGTTGCAAATTTAATCCTCGATGGATGATTTCAGATGACAAAACAATTTTTTGATATCCGTATTAGATGTGATTTGTTGTTACATATAAAGCAAAAGATTGCACTGCCAGACTTTGTTGATGAAAAATTCTGCGGGATTTACATTGCTTATAAAGATTGGATATTCGTTAAACTTATAACGTTTTTGTAAGAGATATTATTATAATTTTTTATTTCTCCATAAGTATATAAATTTTTCAAGACTCAAAAAAATGCCAATTATTTTATTTTAATAAGATTCTTGTAATTACTTTTCTAAGCTTGTTCCAGTTAAATCCCCCATTTCAAACTTATGATAAATTAAAAATTGATAATTATAAATTTCTCTCCAACTTTTTTTTTTACCGTTAAGTTAGCCCCGTGAAGGCCTTCTTAAACTTAAGCAATTCATGACGTTATTATTAATAATATATATTATGAAACTATTATTATTACATTCGATCAGGGGCGGTCGTCGACATTACCGCGTATCAAAATACGGCCCGACCGGTCATTAAGGGCACCTAAATTCAGTTTCAGGTCGATTCGAATCACGGGGCACTTCCCCGCCAACCCTTCGGCACCTTCTCGCGTAAATTCAAGCGCGTATATAAGACGGCGCGAAGCTAATCACAGGATTACAGATCCGTATCGTGAAGATTGAAGCGAGTGTGCCGCGACCACGGGAGCGTTTAGTGCTTCTCGTAATCCGACGATCGATCTCGTAAGCTCTCGAACGAAACAGAAGGAAAAACGACACCGGGCGTTAATTATGGCACTTGGAACGCGCAATCATAGAATTGCTCGCGCCTTTAAGAGTTACTTTAGCTTCGCAGAATATCCGGGGAATAACAGGAAATTAAATGAATGTAATACAGATGCTAGATTTATCGAAATAATGAGATTAACTTGGAAACAAATTTAAGAGATAATGATTCAAAATTTACTGCAGCGCGGGACTTATTTTAAAGGCTGTTGCGCAGTTAATATATCAAAGGTTTCCTGTAAGTTTTTCCTAATAAAAACTTGAGAAATCTATCTTTCCTGTTTTATATAGAGAAACTGGATTTCTCTTACAAAAGTCATTCAATCATAATTACAACTTATTATTGACTTTTGTTTTAGATGCTTCTCGGAGCGCATTTCTCTAGTCATATTAAAAAAAAATTATCTCAACGCTGCAACATTGTCTTATTACTTTTTGCAAAAAGATATATGGAAACTCCATTAAATATCAAATCTTCATATGAGAAAAGAAGCTGGAAAAAGTACATAAATGAAAATAAAATAAACGTTTCCTTATAAATATTTGATGCTACAACATTGTTCTGAGATGACATTAACCAAAAGTCAATGAAAAGTGATTAGTTAAGTGGAGGGCGGGCGTTAAACGACATTTGCGCAGGAAATTAATTCAGAGTTCGACTCGACGTAGCTATTTTCTCATGCGCGTTGTAGTGGAAGATTTTGATTAATCTCCTGGGTGTACATGTGCGAGGATTTGCTACTTCTAACGTAACCAGGCATACCACTTCTTGAGTCCCCGTGGGGAAATTGTTGAGGACGAGTGGAACTATGCGAACCAAGAAACTCACCGTCTACCAAGCTACCAAGCTAAACAAGTTTCAACGTAATATGCGATAAAAGGACCGCGCGCGATATTCGCCTGGCGCACGCATAAAAAAATTTAGCATCAAGTCTCGTGCATACACGGGCGCGAATAACTGGGATTTACATTTTCGCGAATTAACACTTGCGACGCGCGCGAATCTTTTTAATTATGGTAATTGAGAAACGTATCCCTTGAGCGTTTTGTTCGTCCAACATTATGGCTTATAAATGCAAAATATTCTGACGATAACCCATTTCGCCAAGCTCCTCCAAGTTCTCGTTAACGAACGTTAAATTGACGAGGCATTTATCTTTCATGCCTCGCTGGGAATAGAAGCGATTTAACAATTGACAGCGCTAACGAACGCTTGTCAGGCGAGAAAAATTGTATTTAAAGGACTGCGGAAAATCTAAAGTTGAAATGAGGAAATAAGATCAATGACAGCTGTGTTCGAAAATACGTGCTAAATAGATTAAATTCTAAATTGCGAATTGTGAACATTTCCGAGCAATCTGAATTATTTAATATACGCTTCAATTATACCTGTTTCTCTTACAAGAGATAATATAAATTTGAGATAATCCGTTATTAACAATTGAAATTTTCTATTTTTATTAATTAGACGTGTCTAGTTTTTTTTAACTTAAATGTAATTTGCGCGACGTACTTGAAGTATTTTAAACCCTTTGTCGGCGTGTTATATTTAAAAAATATTTTACTATCTTATCAGCATTACTATTTTTTATCGTGGATTGTTTGAGAGATTCTCAAAATGAATGACCTTGAAGCATCGGTGGCACAAGGGCTTTTATGTAAAGGAGGATTATGTTGAAAAGTGAAAATAATTACAAAGAGATCCTAGCCGCTTTTCCATTTCGTTGGGAGGACTTTGCAAATAACCCGGCGCAGTGTTCCGCACAAATGAAGCATTTTGCGATATACACTCCGCGCATACGGTAAATACTTTAGTTGAACGTTACCGACTTTTTAATTACGGGTGAATCGAGCAATTGAATATACATAATCGTGCATGTGCGCGCGCGTCCGTTTGCATTTTGTGGAACTTTTGAAATTTTGAGAACTGCAGTATTAATTCGATCCCTTTCAGCTCGGAGTGTTAGCTCACAAAGCGCGCGCGATTCGTATTCGAGCGCTTAAGGAGAGGATCAAGTTCGCGGACTAGCGATTTTGCTTGCAGTTTCGCAAGTAGTTAGTGCATACCGCGCGCGCGGCTCGCGCGGAAACGTTCCCTCGGGGGCGTGGATGACCAACAGTTTAAACAGAAATTTGATCTGTACGCTACCGCAATCTGAAGCTTTAAGCCAACGTCGATAAACATTCGCATTCGTGGCGGCGCAGTTTCAGCTGTGCGTCAATATTTTCAGTGCGGCACGGACGCGCGGGTATTTAAAGGGCTTCAGGATTATCGGTTCGGAAATTTAATTGATTTATACTTTCGTCTGCTACCGTACGAGTAACGCGCTGCACAGGATACTCCAATTTAAGGCTGATTCGATGGGAATCGAGTGATTGTATAATACAATAGATGCCAAGTGAAATGTTTCGACGGCTTTCGCCTAATAAATGAAATAATACGAGAGCTCTGTGCACCGAGCGATTTCCGTTGTCGTGTTGCATTTCTTATGAGAACTGGGGGGGGGGGTCTACTTGTTACGATAAAATTAGCTTTTATTACAATCCGACGTAATCGACCTGTTGTCTAACACATTCCTCGATTTTTCGATCGAGTCAACGGCATGTCCCTTTACTGCGCGCAACCACCGCATTTTCTACCAGTTTAAACGGAAATGGAACATCGTTAACTCTGGCTCAAAGTGCGACTTCGTGCGCCGAGCACGTAGGTAATTCACTTATTTACCTACTTCAAGACAAAGCGTACCGTAAAAGCGAATCTGCCAAATGGCGCGCGAAATAGAGTGCAAACTCGGACCTTTTAGATGGTTAATCGCTCGGCTCTCGGATCTTGCTGCGATCATATGGAAAGAACAGTCGGATTGTCCGTTGTAGTTGGCGCGGAATGGACGGCATGGTGCTGGCTATGGTTGGAATGTCTTATGTGTGGAATTCCATGCCGAGGATGCTCGATCGCCAGGATTTTGGCGGCGATCGAGAATGTCCCGCCGCGAGATCGAGAGCGATTTAGTGAATTCAGGAGAGACCGGGCCGTGACCGTTACAGAAGGTAAAAGATGATGGAATGTTTTTTGATCGTAAGAAAGATAAATAACGGATAGATAGCGACAATGTACTGTCAATGTACTATCACAATTCTGAAGTTAAGATACGGTTTGAAGACTTTGCAGCTAGGTGAAATTTCGAAACGATCGCTGAAAATAGAAACTAACTGTAGTAAAATAAGGGGAAAGTTTCGGAATTTTGTAATACTATTGGAAAACGTACGTGTGCTCGCCAGAGTTGAATAGACTAACATTTTGCTAGAAAATTGAACGTATCTAAATATGGGAAACCATTGTGCTCAGATTTCACGACCCGATATTAATAATCGTTGAAATGGAGGAGCTGAACATAAATGGAATCGTCTAACATGCCAAATAATCTTTGGGAAATGAGCCAAAAATAGGCGATGTCAGTGTGATTCCCGAGTTGGCACGCGCATGCAAGACCGCTCGTATTTGTTCTTGACAATTCCATTTTCCAGGATAATTGCGATCACATCGGAATGCCTCAAAACGCCGAGGCGAGGACGTGGGCGGCGTTTAGTTAGTTGCCACCCCGAAAGTTGAAGTTAAACCGCCGACAATGTGTCTCGCGAAAACTCGTTAAGCGGAAGTCGAAATGCGATCTCCAACGACGAATCTTTCCCCCGTCTTGACGGTGTACGTATATCATGTTTTACTTCGGATGAATCGATAACACGACACCTTATACCTACAGAAAATATTTCCGGATGCGATGCTGCTACGATGCTTCGTTCCATCATAAAATAGGATCGATATGGCGACAGTTATATTTACATATAAAAATTCTTAACTCTAGAACAGAATGATATTGGTGCCGTGCATTATAACACATTCAGCAAAAATTTATCTATAATAAACGCAAGAATGTATAAGAGCTTAAATTTATATGTTACCCTTATCTCAATATAGTGAGTCAATCTCGTTTAAATTAATGATAAGAGAAGAGAATAGAAATTATTGATTTGATCTTGATATTGCTTTATTTTTATTGTACGAGGTCGCGATAAGTTTAAATACGTATTTTTCGTCTTGTTATCAGAAATCCTTTCTGAAATGGCATTATAGCATAACAGTGACGTTTAATTGATCAGAAATAACAGCGTTTTGGAAAGCTGCCAGTTAGAATGAAAAACAGGATAAATTTATTAGCGAACATGCATTGTGTGTTTCCATGAAGTCTCAAATTTGTAATTTCATCGCAGCTTTTAGAAAATAGATATTTCTAAATTAATATTCTGGTAAATTTAAAATTATATAAATAATGTAGCATATAATCGCAAATAACTTTTTACATAAACATAATAATATAGCGTTTCAATGCATTAATAAGTACTTGAAATTCCAGTGGGGTAAGAATTTCAAGATAATTTATATCGCGATCGCGAGTAATCCGTATTTTTGTTTTTCATGAATTAAATGGGAAATGATACAATTGCTCGCTCTCATGATTTACGGATGGGAAATAATCGCGCGAGCATCGCACGGCGGCGTTTATCGGGAATCGCGAGGAGGAATATGTCGTCGCGTTTCGCAGGGAGACAGCGAGGCGGAATCTGCGAGCCTGAAGTTGCGATGTAACTACGCGCGTGAGGTACACGATGGAAGTTGTTCGTGACTGTTCGAATGGTCTTTCTAGTTAAAATGTCGTCACTAAGAGCGACACGCGCAGTTACACACCGGCGAATCTAACGGAGGTACGCCGGAACAACCCCATCTCTAACCAGAAAGCGACTTAACTCCGCCGCCGAGGTGTGTCGACCTCGTACGACCAATTTGCGACACTTCGAAATGGAGTCCGCCAAGAAAGAGCCTTGAACTCGTCCAATTTTACGCGACCCCGCGGAGAAATAAAAGAGCGGTATCGGACGAATTGTTCCACCTTTGGGACTATACGTGATTTGGTCACAGTGCCGTTCACTCTGTTTGTCATTAATAGATGAATATACTTCCGTGCGGCGTTGAAACGATAATTAATATTCAATAATTTCTCGCCCATTATTAAAACAATGCTGCATTCTTGGTTTTATTGTCGCAGACGCCGCAACGATTTAATCGAGCCAACGATTTAATCGACTATTCAAAAGCACAACTTCGAAAGACACAGATGCTTGTCGTGCTAAAGGGAACAATTGCGTCCACCGAATTCGCAAATTAATCTTCCGCTTCTCCTGCGTAGAGTTATTCTAATACCCGTTGTATAGATTTTCATGACATAATTAATACTGTAATTAAGGTACTTTTACTACTGATAATATCAAAAATATGTTTAAGTTCTTCTTTAAAAATTAATTGAATATCCGAATTGCAAAATCATGTTGACTAATTCACATGACGATATTAGAAATAATTAATTTGCACGACCCTTATTTTGTATTAAATATACATGTATAATTCTAAACAATTTCATGGATATACAGGGTGTTACTAAATTCATGTTACAACGCTTGAGGGGTGAAAGTACAAATCAAACCAAACATTTTTTACCGATACACATGGGGGCGGAAACGAACCCCTAACCCGCTGGAACGCGCGAAAAGTTCAGGGTAGGCAACCCGTTGTGCACATCTTTTACTACGCTGGCCGCTACGTTTAAGAACAAATGTTGGGATTTTGTTTAAAACAACAACAGTTCAATTAAACAACGGTTTATTAACAGTTCTGTAAACCGATAACACATTTTAGAGCAAGGGCTCGAAATGACGACCGCCTTGATCGACGCACAAGTGGCAACGGCGAATCATGTTTTCTTTTATCCTTTGCAACTTGCCTGGGGAAGCTCGTATCTCATCAAACGCTTGGATAATTCTTTCGGTGAGCTCTTCAACGGTTTGCACTGGCCGTAAACCACGGCTTTTAGGAGTCAACGGGTTGCCTGCCCTGAACTCATCGCGCGTTCCAACGGGTTAGGGGTTCGTTTCCGCCCCCATGTGTATTGATAAAAAAATGTTTGTTTTGATTTGTACTTTCACCCCTCAAGCGTTGCAACATGAATTTAGTAACACCCTGTATAAAAATAGTAAAAGTTTTATTGTTAAGAATTTCTTTGCAGAAGATGATGAAACCTATAGAGTTTGGATATCAATTGTAATCCTGAATATTAGTGATGCAACGACCAGAAGTGGATTTTGTTAAAATGTATATAAATCCATCAGTTACCGCATCGTTTGTGCGTCATTAAGCTGAATCGATTCGCGCGCGCGATTATTCATGAAGATGTGGGAAGATAATCAAAATAATAAAGAAGAATTGCGTTTAATTCGCGTGTGAATCAATCTAAAATTTTCGATTGACAGTATTCGATGAAGATGTCATCCAGGAAAAAATGAATTACATCTCTCTGTGCGCAAATCTGTAAATGTATATAAAATATCGATGTTCCCGTTTTATCTTTAACACTGGTGGCGTAATTGAAATTATTATTAATTTATCGTAAATGTTATCAATTATTAATTTATTGCATTGATATTATGTATCATATATTGATATGATAAATACGACACGGGGGACTCGTGAAATATTAAATATTAATTCCCTCATATTAAACGATTAAAAATATAACGCTTCGTAATAAATGTCAGCTCAATTTGCTTTAATAATTTAGGAAGTAAATAAACTAAACATGATTGCATTAATTCTAATCGCGTCATTAATTCATTTAACGTAACATCATTAATTCGTAACTGTATGAAACATTTTTTTAGTCTCTCACAGAAATATTTCAGTCCAAAAGTTGTTTGATTAAAACATTTTAAATGATTTCCTCTTAAAAACGATACTTAAATGTACTTTTGATCTTCCTTAATGACGTATCTTGCAAAAGTAACGGCGCTGTAAAGTCTGCGCGACGGTATTAAAAATAATTAGCTCTATGCGGGAGATGCAAAAGATTAATTTACGAATTCGGTAGACGCGTCTCTTTTAGCAATGAGCGTCTGTGTCTCTCAAAGTCGTGCTTCTGAATAGCCGATTAGTTTGGCTCAATTAAATCGCCGTAAACGGATTCAGCGTCTGCGACAATAGAGCCGAGATGCCTCGTCCGATCGAGCGTGCGGCCTTCTTTTGTGGACAGATTGCTCTGCCCCCATCTAGAAATACTTCTTCTTATAGTCCTTTATACTCTTTATCCCCGGAAAGTTTTCCAAAGAGTTACTTTCCTTTCCATCGTCCGCGCGCATTTAATCCCCGTTCCGATCCGGACGAAGCTTCGACGTTTTCGAGAAAAAGAACAAAGCGAAATCGAACAAATGCTTTTTAGAAAGAAAATAAAAAATAGGAGAACAAGCTTGTTACCCAGATTTAAATAATATGCATGGTAATTATTACATAACCGATAACGTTTGTGTGTTTCATATAGTTCATACGGTTGGTGCAATTTTGCCCATAAAGTATAACAGAAGTATTTATATCTATGTGAATAAATAAGCAGAGAGGAATGAATATTTTTTAAAACATTAAATACACACATTATAACGAATTTAACGTAAATATAATAAGTGGAGTTTCTTGATTTATTCGATGCAGCACGTAATTTGTCATGAATTTTAATATTAATTCCAATCTTTCGTAAAAAATCTTTTCTACCAGAAAAATTTAACGGTTACCTCCCTTTATCTTTGTATTTTCTGTTTCTCAGCTATGAAACAAATATTCATCTGATACGATTTTAATTAAAGGATACCAGCTTTGTAAATACGCAATACGGTGACTCGGTCAGCTCGTGTCGCAGTTTCTATATAATTTGCATAGCTTATCATACCCGTCGTGAGTGCGGCAATATGAATGTCCTTTTCCTCGGCTTGGCCCTTTAATCCCCGCAGTTGCTTTCCAAGGTTCTATCATAACGTTGAAGCAGCGAAATAAGTTCTTTGATAAATGTGAATGTAAAATGTTGTCGCGCGTGAATAATATTGAAATGTAAAATACGCTAAAACGTTATCAGCGTGTATTAAAAAGACGCACGTTGAACGTGCTAATTCTCTCTAATCTGATGTTTGAATTCTGACATAAAACATCGATCCCGAGAGCACGAGCAGGGGGGACCTTGACACGTATATCCGTGCGATTATTATTATCAGTGGCATCTTTTATCTTCCGTCGCGTCTCGTCTCGTTCGACCGTTAATCACGGATGTCTTGTCACGCGCGCGGGCCCGCGTGCGTTCGTCAAAGCTGCCTCCCTCTTGGCGCGTGTACAGGCGTCGGATGACCTTAATTAAGCCCACGACGAAGAACGCCGGCACGAAATAAACCGCTTTGTACGTGAGACGGAAACACAAGTCGCTTCTGTAAACGTCACGACACCCGTTGCAGGCGGCTTTATAATCGCAACGCTAAATACGTGCAGTTAGAGGATAATGCCGGGCCCATTAAATATTTACGACGTGTATTTCGTTCGAGACTGAAAATCCACCCTAATTAGCGGGCGAGACGTCGCAGATTGGCGTTTGTTAAATGGTGAATATTATTTCTCGCGCGTTCCTTAGCTCCATGAACATTTCACGTTACAGAAATAATATCCTGGGAATTCCGCCGCAGCTAGAAATGTACTGTTTTAAACTCAATTCACATCCATTTATGTTATAATGCAAGGAAAGACGATCGACTATTTCAGAGGACAACCTTTTCGAGGCTTCCATCGAGCGATTACGTACTTAACGGAAAATTGATATCATTTCTCGATGCGAAGGATCTCTATTTTCTTCTTTATGAAAATTATGGGGATTTAGTTGTAAGACAACGCCTAGAAAGAAATCATATAAAATGTGCGCTTACAAAGTTTAGACTTAATTGCAGAACGTAGGAAATGTGTGTTTGTGTGACGTTAAGTTACTTAAACTAGATTTTTAATCGTACATTAAAAAGGAGAAGACACCGGTAACTTATACTTTATTATTATAATAAGTATAGAATTAATAAAAAGTAATATTGCACTTTTTATATTTATAAAAATTGTATGTAACGTGATATGTTAAATGTTCAACATGTTGATTTTAAATAGAACTTCTATTGTGTTAACCTAAATTGAATTTTATCAGCCAGCCGACGAGAATGGATATTCATTTTTATTCACTGGCTAATTATGGTTAATTACGTGTTTAATGTGAAAGTGATATGCGGCCACCAATGTCGGTGAAACCCAAGAGCTCTCCATAATGAAATTACTACCGAAACTAATAAATCCTCCTAAAATTTTAAGCGGATCATTGAAACTGCGTCGGTGTTGTTGAAGTTTTCCTAATTACTACGTCGTAATTAACATCATGCAAATCTGCTTGGCAGATGCCGATAAATCTTTTTGTACTCCTCTTACCATCAGATTTTATGATCGTATACACCGACATAACCGAACCCAAAATTATTGTATGAACTCGACAATTTGCCTAATTTCTCGCATGGACATGATGTCCATTAGGTATATCTTTTTAAGGTTGTTAGTATGTTACATTGTCTGCCATTTTGCAGATATTACAATAACATTTATTATTTTCTTGATTAGTTCTCCTCTCTTTAATTTCAATAAAGGTAAAGCGCATAAAACGCAACGACAAATTCATTTTAATAATAAAATTGGTGCGACTAAATATGTGAGAGTAGATATCTATGTTAAGTACATTAATCACTTCTAACTTTACAACTCACTTGTTGATTAAATATGTCTTTCCTACATTTTCGTTAACGTAGATGTTTCAGTAGCCTTCGTTCCAATAACCATTCTTATTGTTTTTAAAAGAAAAGTGAAAAACTCCGTCGCAGAACCTTAAATTTAAGGAGAGTGCAATCTGCATCTTAAAGTCTAGATACACTTTGCATTTTAATACAATTCAATTGTGAGAAAGTCAACTGAATTTGTATTAATGCTAAATAAGTATATTCCTGGAAAAGCTTATTTATTCCATTGACGTCAGTAATATGAAAAACCTGGGACTGTAAAATTTGAAGTTTTATTTATGAAAGACGTTTATAATTAACGGAAATTAATTTGACGCGTATGTAACTTGCACTTGCACTCGCAGCGATTTTAAAATTTACTCCTAATTAGTTGCGTGTCAGAATTACATCGTTATTACATTAGTTTTTATAAACTTCTCTTATATATACCTAAATTAAATTTTTGTTAAGTCCTAAAATTTAAATATTTTTGCTTTAATTGAAACTTTTTAATTTCACATAATTGTTATTTAAGCTGTAAATTTAAAACGCACAGCAAGTACAGAACAGCTATCGAATTTAGATTTTATTGATATTTTTGAAGAAATATTTTTAAATAATAAAAATAATAAACATGTTTTGGAATACGCCGTTTTACACTTTTATTATTTTTTAGTGCTGTCAGTATGCGACCTATTAATATAGTTTTATTTAAAAGTACGCAAGCATTTCGCTTAAAAAATGTTTTTGCCAAAAATAGCGGATCACCGTAAGCGATGTTACATTTCATAAATGAATGCAATCGCATACGTTTACATGTCCGAAGCTCATATCTAACCACCGTCCGTTGAAAGCTCATTCAATTAGGCAAATCAATTAGGTGAGTAGGGAACAGGATATCTACATGTGGACAGAAATGTTTCATCGCCCGATGTATCGATAACATATTGCATGTATACTATACTTTAACAGATTGCACTTGTTATAAAACGAATAATAATTAATCAATTTGGAGTAATATTTTTACAATTTGTGCAAGCTTTAAAAATATCACGATAGTTTGAGTTGTACGAGACCAGTGGTTACGTTGGAATATTGTAACATAAAAATGCAAAACAAATGCATAAATGATATTAATTAAAAATAAAGGTAAAACAAATTTATATTTTAATTACTTAATTGTTGTTTCCACTATTTAGATAAAAAATTTTCCGAAAACGTAAGAAAGTTTGCACCGTAAGAATGGTCGAGTCTTTTAAATTGGTTTCGACTACAGGAACCTCTCGAATAGTCAAATTGTGGAGTAGGTATCCAAACTTTGTATTACATTTGTTCTTTCTTTTTATTTTCCAAACAATTTTAGATTCTCTTCGGCAGGGTAATCGATAATATATAAATTACTGAACGGTTGAGCTCTCTGAATAACATTATCAATCTACTAGCTGCATAATTTGACTATGTTCCGGATTGCAGCGTTTAATTGTGCAACGATAAAAAGCGCCGGTATACGACAAAACGACGATGACAGGTATTTCGGGCGAGAAATTGATTTCGCAACAAGTGAAAGCTTTCCCCGCTACTAGCCGGAAATGCAGTTCACGGAATTATACTTTTTCGATGACGGAGCCGTGCCGCACGCGGTTCAACGGGCCGCGCGACTCCATGCATCAATTTCCTGCGGGCCTCCATTTTTTTCGTCACTCGCTTTTATTTTATTATTGACGTCGCCGACGATCCGTCACTGTCGCCGACCCCGAAGAGCACGACGATCGCACGGAAAATAATGCGAGCCGACAGCTTTGCCCCTCTTCCTCGTTGTCGATGCCGATATTCCATGAACTATGAAAAATGCCCATTATCTAAATCCGTATTAATGCGGAAAACCATCGCCTAAAAATTTTTTGGTCCCGTTTTAAAAACGATGCATTATTCATCGCAATATTAACTTGTATTAGCCAGCGTTTTCTCATGCATATTGCTTATATATAATCTCGTGGGTACAACACAATAAATATGAGAAGTCGTGAGGTATGAAAAATTGCACGAGCGTTATTTTTCTTATCTCGTTTCTGATTATATTGCAGTTAAGTTGCGCACAGGATGATGTAATATATAATGTGCAATATCATCTATCCCTATAAATGTACATCGCGTAGACCGACGTGCTGCAACCGTATTTGCAACTATCTGATAAATGTTAATTGTCAATGAAGTGGATATTAATAGTTATCTACCACACTGACCATACTGATCTAGTTTCAGATAGCTTATTATTTATACAATGAATAAATTACGTGTTTTGGAACAAATTAATTGTTTAGCCCTATTCAGAAATTCCTTGGGGATAATTTATACGTTGTGACTAAGAGCGCGTGTGATATAATTAAAATTTTTCAATCTAAGTAAAGAAATAGTTTGCTGCAATTTTAAGAAGGTTAGCAGCTCGCAGAAAACATCGATGCCTTTTTAAAGAAATTGCAATCGACTGACGAGGGATAACATTAGTCATCCCTTATAATTATGATGGGTCACGGAAAGCCCAGAACTCAAAAAGAGGGAAACGTGCCGGCGCTTCGAATCGGCATGAAATTTATGCACAAACTTTCGCGGCGTCCGCGCCGCCATAAATCGTCGGTGTCGAGATGCCATCGACGGAAGGGAGGATCGAAAATTTCCCGGAAAAATGGCGTAAACTTTCGAGAGGCTCTTTATCGCGACTTCGTCCTCGTTACTGTTTAAAAAAATTTGCTTCATCATCCGACATTTCTTGTTGGAACAACATTGGTCAAAAACAACGCTGTCGTGTCCAACAAAATGTCGTAAGATGTAATAAATAAGTCGCACAACAGATATTCATTAGATCCGTGATTTCAAATGGATAATATGCAAATGCAAAGAAGAAATTTTATGTTTATATTAAATAAAACATTTATAAAATATATTTATATATACTTTGTTAAATTGCATAATCAAATTGCAATGTTTAAGGAAGGAGAGACATTCTAATTATTTCCTACTTGACCTTTTCTAAAATTGCACAATTGTATACATTTGTAATCTTCCAAAATATTAAGTTTCTAGAATTTCTAGAATTTCCTTGATCCTCTTGTTGTTCAACGGAAATTCAGAGAGTAACGAGGCGAATTATTAGGAAGGGTGAAGGAAAGTAAAGGTTGATCTTCGTACCGCTGATGGAGCTAGTTCCAATTTTCTGGCTGCCTGACCCGGCCTATATATAATCTGATTGTCGTTGATATATCATCTTCACGTTATAATTATTCAAAAGTTTACCGATCATTGATCGGTGCGAAACGGGTCGCCGAAATATTTGGTTTGCTAGGGGGAGGGTAAAGAAGAACGAGGCGAGCTTTCAAAGTAAAATAATCCGTTAATTAATTTTTCTCTTGCTACCATATACTTTCGAATAGCTTTTAATCACTTATTTCATCAAACCTTGAATTGATTATGAATAAGAGAATCCTGTGAATATTTGATTCAATTAAACTCGATAAATACACTTGTGTTCGGCAGATTTATATTAATTTATTTAATTAAAATAAAAACAATGTTTAATTTCTACACGATTCAATTTAATAAATTATTTTATTTAAATAGTATAAAAGGTATTAATGTTTTTTGTGATAATAAAATAATGTTCAACAATAACAATAAGCTTACTATAGAACCTTTTAAATTTATTGCGGTAATATCTGATATATATTTGATGTGAATAAAATTTGAAATTTAACGCCGCAATTTTCTAATTTCCGTGCATTGCCTAACTAGATAGGGAGCTTTGACATGCTAGTGATAGCTGTCGATCGAATGGAGATCTTCCGGGTTTTCCGGGTGATTTTTCATGCCAGCCGAATACGGACGACAATTTTTCAGGCCACTATAAAACTGAAATTTCTCACGCCCTCCATCCAACGCTTCGGCCGATCCGGGGCGATCAGCGCCGATATCCGTGTCTCTTTTCACGTCAGCTTCGCTTTGCATCCTTAGCATCTCTTAAACTTTCCGACATTTTTCCGGCAAGAGGAATGAATCTACTCGGATGACGATGATGTAGGACGAATCGGCCGGTTGCCAAGGATTCCATTAAACATAGGCAGCGTAGGGAAAAAATAAAGAGGAATAGGGCTGGTGAACGGAATATAAATTTTGTCGAATAAACGTACTGCAAGAATATTTTTATAGTATTGGTAAATATCGACAAGTTTTATTACGTATCGAGGAAACGTGCAGAAACGTTTTCTTTTATTTAACTGACTCGGCATCGGTTTCTTGAATTTAATTTTTCTTTCTTTCATAACGCTCGCAACTATTATTTTTACGCCCGACAATATGACTTATCTTTTAATCAATATGTAAATTTTTCAAGATACCAAAATATTGTCCTTAATACATAAATCAATATCTCGAGCGAAAGCAAATTATATCCTGTAAGCAGACGAAAGGAACGATTAAAGATGTATGATATTTATTTTTTATTCAGTCGCTGATAGACGTTGGATGTTTCCGTATCACGCTACTGATGTATTACCGAAGGTATCGTCAGTCAAATAGCGGCTTATCGCGAACCGCGAATTGAGGACAATCTTTTTCGAGCGGCTCGTACAGCGTTGAAAGTGGCTTGGCGATCGCGGCAATTAGGATACCGTGCACGCGCCCCATGCGACACTAATTGCGCTTAAGTAATCTAATGGCGATACGTGATAATTTGCATACGTGTAATGCCTGCGTCGATCCATGGACGGCGCGCATTTAGTATCAGCGGCTGCGCGATCGAACTCGCGCATTTATGACGCTTTTATCTCACGAATGCATGCCTACACGACACGTATAACGCGCATGTAGCGTGTCTAAAAAAATATACAGGATGTCAGGCTGACCGTCTTTTGTTAACTTTTGCGTTTGCTTTTCTTCGTGTTGCGGTATATAATATATTTAGTGGGTCGTTATTATTTCTCGTGCTTTGGTAGTCTTGTATATTACATACATAAATAATTAAAATAAACCTTGAAACATATTCGTAAGAAAATAGTTGATACGAATTTGGCCAAGTCTAAAGCATTATATCTACATATTTCTAATATTTAATTATAAGATTCTATACAACAAAAGAATTAAACATCAGATCTAATATTTTGAATCGGAAATAGATTTTAATGGAAAACTTTACATAGTTCGTAAAAATGTTAATATATTACTCTGCTTTTTGTAAATTAACTTATGTATCAAAATAATAATCAAGTTTTATAGTATTCTAGTGTACGTATAAATTAACTATAAGTGATGCTGTATTTATTACATCGCATACAATGACGATGTTTCTTTTATTATTTCTGCATAACTGAGTGTCATGAATATCACTGCTAACCTACCTTATTTCTAATGAAAAGATAGAACACGATTTGAAAATTACATTTATACTAATATACTTCATTTCTTGTTTCAGGTAAGTCTGGCTGGGGCTCCATAGTTACTACATTGAATATCTGAGAATTTGATGATCAATTGTACGTACGTATATTATTAGATTAATCACGAGTAACGTTATCACCGCAGAGAGAAGATCAATTTTTGCAATTAATTTCCCAAGCTAAATTCGGGAATCTCGAGCGCGGCGGAACGATAAGCGCCGTCGATAATTATACTGAGGCGAATATGTGTGCGTATCTACATGTGTACATATATGTAATTGCATCCGAATCTGGGTCAGGTATCCGCGTTCCATCGCCGTCACGCAATGTTTATCTCGAAATCGATGGTGAATTATTGCTGGATCGAGTGCAACTCCGCCGGAAACACTGTATTTTTGGCCATGCGAGACCCTCATTATCCACTAACAATATTTCCAACGGTATTAGCGCGGCTATTTTCCAGAGCCAAACAACTTTTGCATTAATTTTCTAGACTTTCTTTATGCTAAAAAATATAAGAGAAAGAGAAATGTTAAAAGAGGATGAGAGGAATTAAAACTTGTATTCACGATTGCATTAAATATACTTTCATTTTGTATATGAGATTCTCATAAAATATTTAACTTTTAACAATAGTTTTCTATTGTACATAAAATATGTATATAACACAGTAAATTTGGATTATTGTTTAACGTAATATTGAGAATTCGAATATTTCCTCATTTTTGACACATTTAATTGGTAACAAAAATGACTTATTTCAATGTAAAAGTCATTAAACAAGAAAGAATTTTTTGGACGCAACTCGAGCACAGCTTCTAATATTATTTGAAAACCTACGATTTATTTGAGATCGTCGGCGAAATGATTGCATTCTCTCAATAGAGACAAAGAATCTACTTTCGTTGAAAAGAACGGCGATTTTCTCAAATCGTTTACGAAAGCAAGACACGTACAGCTGAAGAAAATCGAAATATTAACATCCGGAATAAGTTTGGCATGACGTCCGAAATGGCAGGTGTTTTCTACGTATCAACACGCGAAATACGATATTTCTGATGCAGGTACGAGGTTATTCACATTGAATATTCCGTCGTGGTGATGGTGTTCGTGTGTAGCGTGTCAGTTTCCATCGTAAAGGGATCTGGACATATCAATGATTATGGCAGTAGTGATGGAAGATGTTTAGTAATACAATGTCGAAAATCGCCAGGGCACGTGTTACACAATAAAAGAAGGAAGGAAATAAAAAGGCAGAGGCGGAAGTGTGTCATGTAAAACAAACCTGCACATAGATTGCTTAGGAAAAACAAAACAGTCGTGACACTAAATATTTGAAGAATTTGACGAATGTTGAAGAAAGCTTGAAATCGTTTGCTCTTCCCGCAATGAAACTTTTTATTTTACAAATTTTTTAGTTACCATAATGAGGTGAGATTTGCGAACTGGCATGCTATAAGTATTCGCGCATAGTTTGAATGGGATTATTGTCATTAAGAAATTTAGCCGCGTCTTCGTAATAATTAGATCGCCGTTGCAATTTTGTTAAAAGTCAAAGGTATGCCCGTCCGCGCTAACTCCCGCTCTAACGAAGTTTTCAGTCAATAAAGCACAAGATAAACTAGTAATGAAAAATCGATAAAGCGCCACACATAGTTTGAAATCTTTCTTCCCGTGAAACTCAGCTCGTCGAAGAAATATTCCTGCCGGGAAGATTGATATCTTTGGCCTCGAAGTTAACCAAGTTCTGCTAAGTGTCCATAGTAACGACATAAACGGTGATGGAAATTTTAAACAAATGCGATAATTCGTATTTGCAAGAGCTGTGGGGTTTTATTAAATGTGATAGAGGAAAGTTCCCTATCATGAGGTAAGCTCCTAATATGAGATAGTAGGGTTTTTGCTAAATTAATAGGCATCTTCTACAGGTTTCACCGTGAATTTGTCGCTCTTGGAGTGAGATCTGCTTAGTGGAAAATTCATTGTTGGATCGTGTAATCGTTGCGAATGTGGATTTGTGATTAAATTTTGATGCTGAAAACCTGCTATTTCATATTAGAAGCCTATCTCATAATAGAGGACTTTCCTCTACACAATAAAGACATCAATGTATGCATTTAATTTATCATGGTGATAAGAACATATTGCTCTCGATATATGAGCATATATTTGTTAATTGTTTGAGCTTCTTAATCTATTTTCGGACATGCGTATATCCATAAAAATCTTTTGAGCATAATAACGCCTGTACAAATAATAATACGTAACCCGCCATAACACGAAGTACTTTAGACAATAGTAAAAAAGTCTTATTGCATATTACGTGCACATGAGATTTGTCACTCGACCAGCAGCATTTCCACCATCTTGAACGTTTATTCAGAAGCCCTTTATATCATAAGAGGGATCGAGAGGATCGCCGAAAGCGTACGGTAGCGTTCTCAAGAAGTATCAAAGGGTGAGACGTGTCGTTCGAGCAGTCGATCTCCCTTCCGTTCTTCTAAAGTGCAGCTGCTAGGTGTCCCTTCGTCGCGTTTCTATCTCTCACGAAGGTATACGAGATCATAAAGGAAAAAGTTCACAAATTAAAGAGAGCTCAGACAGCTCGCCTAAAAAAAAGTGAAAAGAGTCTTAGTCAGCAAATGTTTTCGAAAATCAAGTTTTTTACAATTTTATGAAAATTTCTGTTTAACTTATCCAAATGACGATAGCACCGTTTCATTGACATCTTCCGTGAACAAATCCAATAACGAATTATTGAGATTCATTATTATGGCAATTTCCATATTCTTGATAATTAGCAAACTTTTCTTAGAAACGTGAAAATGTGAACAATCGACTATATTAAGCTTGTTATAAAGTCACATCTCATTCCAAACGTTTTAAATTATGAGAAGGATAGTATCTGACAAATACTAGCGATATGAATTCTTTGTGATTAAAGTAATGATTTTATTCATGATACAAGTCACGTATATCTGCAGAACACGTAAAACAGCTTTTTGTTTGTGAAAAAGGGGATTTCTTTGAAATTTGATACATATTAAATAACGCTCCTTTAGTCTGCCTTTCAGCAAGCACATTATGTGTCCATAAATATTGGAATCCTCTCCTCTAACACCCTGCATCCTCTTCTTTTGCATGGAAACTTTTCCAGGAATGTCGTTTTCTCTTACGCGAGCACGTAACTCGGTCGAGGTCGAATCGAATACAACCGGGCTGCGATGCGATTCGAGGGGTAAAATCAATCAGCCGGTCGGGCCGCATTTACTCGGTAAATTCCCAGCATCGCGAATTTCGTTCGTCGTATCTCTCGGAAACTTTGCGACGCGTAAGACACGGTTCTTCGTCGTCGAAGATATTCGTCCGCGAACGTGATAAACGTTTTCCATCGTAGAATCGTACGACGTTGTCAAGATGCGAGTATTGGTTGTCTCGTTTCCAAGTGTTTCTATATTGTACGAAGCGCATCAGTCTTTGACATATATAGTGGAAATTTAATAACATTATAGTACAGAAAATGTAGAAATCAATAAGAAATCTTTAACACTCAATTGAAGAGAAACTTCATACAATAGAGAAATAAAATATCACGAAGCTTTAATATTTTTTTATTACCAACTTCGATGTTATTGATCGACGTGTTAACTTACTGCAGATAATAACTTCAAATTGTCATCTAATTTCGTTTCGTTAAAGAGATTAGAAAAGAAATATTTTATTCTTAAAATTTAAATTACTTATATAATAACGAAGAATAATGGATAATAAAATATTTATATTAAAAGTTCTAGATATATTTGGTAGCATAAATTTAAGAAACAAAGAAGGCAAAATATAGATCGGTATATATTTTGGCAAAATGATTTTATATTTAGTCAATCCATTTTATTAATTTAAATGAAATAAGTTTCGGTGATTTCATTAGCTTTGTTTACGTTTATTTTATACATATCAAATCTTAATTTCGAAACATTAATTTAAAGTGTAAAAATAAGATCCAACGGAAATGTAGATTTAAAGTGTGAAAATAGGTATCCAACGGAAATGTAGATTTAATATAATTACAAGATAGAGGAAAATATATGTCACACCTGGGTATTCCTGTCTATTACATAAAGGATAATAAAATAGACAATTTTCGGTATTCGAACACAAGAGTGTATTGGGTGAATATGCAGAGATAATTGATGGATAATTTGTTCATGAATGGATAAAGACTCTACGCACTAGCGGCATTAATTGGACGGGCACTGGTCGAGGTCGGAATTATTAAATTATACAAGGGAGATTTATCTCCGGGGACAAACTGATTGGGTTTGGATTTATGAAATACACGCAGAATGAGTTTTTCGAGATTGGTCAACAAATTCTCTACGTATACCTACTGTAACGTTATCTTTACGTGCGATTTGTGTGCGCTTTTTTACTTAGAAAACTTTAAAATATATCGAAAGGTTTTTATCTCATTAAAAATACTATCTTGATAAAAAATCAAAATTCCGGCAAAAATTAAAATCAACGGGGAGAACGATCGGTCATCCGGATTGAGTTTCGAGGACCACCACTTGTACCTGTACTGGGACGGACATTGGTAGTATCTCGAGTTTTCATCATCGCATAATTAAGTCGATACCCTCGGCCGCCTCTTCCACTCAGCTTTCGAGGATCTTTTCGAGAATCTCGCTTTACTTCCTGCGCGTTTACCGGAGAGAGCGCGAGCGGGCGCCTGACGTCGTTCATTAGTTCGAGTGATTTAGTGCACTTTCCTGCGGATGCTCTTAGAAAATGCAGCTACGGTCGCACCCGACAGTGATATACCGTTGCCGAGACACATTTATGATATCAATCGAGGATAAAACTCTTTAATTTGAAAACCGTCGAGTTTACTTAACGCTTTTTATCACATTTACGCGTTACGTTCTCCGTAACTATTATAATTGTTAAGGTGCATTTTCATGCTGACGCTTGACGCTCACTTCGAGCGTCAAACTAGTGACTCTGGGGACTTTTTTGAATTGTAGCGTCAAGTGGAAAAAGCTAAAAAGATTTTAGCTTTCCTTGGCGTTAACAGCGTCAATTGTGCAATTTAAAAATATTGGCGAAGGAGAGTTTGCTTATTTCAATTACACGCTAAATAGAGCGTCTTGGCACTCAAATCGAGCGTCAACTCGAAGTCAGCGTCAAGCGTCCACTTAACGCTACAATTCAAAAAAGTCCCCAAAGTAACTAGTTTGACGCTCAAAGTGAGCGTCAAGCGTCAGCATGAAAATGCACCTTTACAGTTCCTATCATCATAAAATCAGCAGCAAAATTGTAGAAATTAGCAGGTCATATATTTACTTTTATTATTATTGTATTGTGTCGAAATTATCGGTGTTCTAAATTGAAAAGAAAATTACGTAAAAATTTGAGTTTGACGAATTACCTTCAAGTCGACCGTAGGCTTTTGAAAACCCTTTTATCGCCAGCAATTTGTAGACCGGCAACGGCGAGTTGTTCCACATTAGGAGAAACAGAACGTATCATGTTACGACAACGAACGTAACTTCCGTTGGGAGAAACAATTCGTGCTTCTTGCCACGCTGTGGCCTTTCGTCGAAAGGTCGAGGACATTCTTGAAGGGCCGAGAGGAGGATCGATCGCGGGGTTGGAGGGATCTCTCTCAGAGAAAGATAACGCTCTCCTCACCGGCGTAGCTCCCGAGATACCCCCACGGTCATTGAAGAGCCCGGTAGCTTTAAACGAATTTGAATGACGAACAGGACAATTCGATCCTCTCGGATAATACGTCCTTTGCTACTTCCACTTCGACAAGTTTGCCATGGGCACTGATCCTGTTCCTTCCCTTCACCGACATTCCCCCGGTATCTGCTGGGACTGACAGTGCCGTATCGCTTCGTGGATAAGCACCCCTCCTCCGTCGCCTCCTCCGGCGTTTTTGCCGCTGGGAGAGCTGCGGTGGATAAAGGGATTCACCAGAGGTGATAGGGGTTGTAGGTAATGGCGCCGCATGGCTGATCCGCGCCTCGTGGACGTGGTAATTTCGGCTTGTTCCTTTTCCCCGAGCAAAATAGAAAGATACTATTAGGCGACAATCAAAATACAGACGATTCAAAACGCGAGTAGAAAAACAAATGTACGTGTCGAATTTATAACTCGCAAAGATTTCAATATGATCTTTTGTACCTCGCAAAGTAAAAGTTTGCAACTTGATTCTATTTAAATTAATAACTTATGTAAATTTCATAAATTTGAGCACGTTAAAGTATGCCAAGCTGGCTGGCTGAAATTTATTGCTGACTATTGGCTGATATTTTTGTACCTTAATTGGTTTTTGATTTGTTCATACTTTGACAGCGACATTGCTTGACGGTTGCGTAACGAGCTTCATTAGATATGTTGATTGCGTTTCTAATGGATTATCGTCGACAAGATAAGCTGATAAGAAACTATGATAAAGATGTTGTTGCAGGGTACTTTTAGACTTACCTTTTCAGAGTTACAGTCTACTTACTTTTACAGTTTACGGGGTGCGTTATACGTAAGTGTCTGCCTCGTATATCCCAAGATGTATTCGGCAGAGAAGAAATGTTGTAAAAGAAAGTTTTTTAATTTTCCAAAGACGTTATGTGATCGACACTTTGTATTTTCTAAGTGTATTTTTTATAACATCTTCTTGGACTTGATTGTTAAAATATACGCGACTCACTTTGACAGGAAGCTAAATGCACGAGTAGTACATTAAACGCGCAAGCTATATTTTAAATCGAAGCTTTACGTTTTTTTTTGCATTACGTTATTTCGTTATTTTAAACGAGTCCAGTTTCAAGATTATTGAGATAACTCGCCTCAAATTAACAACATGCCAACATTAATCATTGATAGCCATCAAACGCAGTTCTCTCCGAATTAACACGAACTGCCAAAACAATCTCTACTTTACTAACGTATCTCGCTGCACAAAACTCATCGTGAAATCAGCATCCATCAGACTCACTGTTGCCGTCGAGTATCCCAAAACTATAACTCTGTATCACTGTTCCTGTTTACGCGGCAAACTAAACAATATGTATATACTTATCTAAACGAAATTCCAGAGTGAATCCTTTCGAAAATCGAGTCTGATAAATAAAGTTTCGCGAATGTCAGAATTTAAAGGGAGTTAATTTCGTAAAATGACATTTGTCATTGGATGCATATAGTGCTGTATAACATTAGCACGACAGGAAAAATTGGAACAGCAAAATGTATGACACACATCGCGACATTCTTAACTGATATATTTAACTGAAAATGGAAAAATAGCCTAATATGACACGTGTAATCATATTAGACTCAAATAACTCCATTGCTATCACAATCGTTTGGTTAACCTGTGACATCTGAAAAGTGAATCGTCCCGCTTTATTGATCTTATTGTACATTCAAGATTTCGTAAAATTTGTCGGGAAACCTCGACATTTCTTCGATTTATAACATTACTAAAGTTATAGGACGACAGGGTGGATTTTATCCTTTCTCTTCCCTCGCTAAGACTCTTAAGCGAAATGTCGATCGACGTGAATAAGACAAGTGCGAAAGTACCTCCCCCCCCCTTCCCCAATCAATCTTTCCCTGTATCCAGCAACTAGACACAGGTTCCTCGCCAACATTTGTGTGATCTTTGAGATGGCTCGCTTTTCAACCCCCACGGCTTCTTCCTTTTTATCCTCCTCAGTCACTGATAAATCCTTCGGTGACAAGGAACGAAACGCTGCCCATAAAGAGTGAGAGGCGGATGAGAAGTGAAGCGGTGGTGTCCATCCCTGGAAGACGTCGAAGTGGATGAAACTGTCGGTAACGAGGGTGCGATTGATGCATTATGCGGTGGGTAGAATTGCTCGTTTCGTTGATCGATCGACCGCGGATCAATTATCCCACAGCATATGCCGGTGCTATGATGTACGGAGAGAGAGATTACATCATTCTAAGGAATTACATGCCTCCTTTCGAGTAGAAATGACGGGATAGCTAGAATGAGACGCCGTGATCCCTCTTGAATAGACAAATTTTCATATCTCTCGATAACGTCTTTCTGGTGTTTCACTCAGGTCAGTTGGTTGCGATAAAAACGAGGTGGAAAGTTTCGTTGGTTTATCTTGTTGTATACTCTGGGAAAAAGAAAGTCAGTTACAACCCACAATTAGTAATCGAATTATTTAGATCGTAACTCTAATCTTTTAAGAATTTTATCCCGCGTAACTAAAAATCACAATTAGCTGTTCTATCTATATCCAAGATTTTTAAGTAATACTAATCAATTCTCTCAATTAGTTCTGTCGATATTCAGTAACGCAAAGATAATTTTCACTTAAGTGGCACTAACCGAAATGTTAAGTTGTTTAACTACATCAAAAAACGGTCAAAATTTTTCCCAGAGTAGAGTTACGAACAATCCAAATAATTCGATTACTAATGATGGGACCCAAAATGGGTTATAACTGTCTTTTTTTTCCCCAGAGTACACGTGTGTGTGTGCGCGCGCGCGCGCGCGCTTCAATACAGCGAGTATATTTTATTGTAGTTGCCAATACGGTTTCCAATTACGGGTGGCGTCAGTTAATGGGGTAATACAACGTTCTATTCACAATTGGCGCATTGTACATAGGATGTTGATTCAGGAGGAGAAATGCCAGCCGCATGTATTATCGGATAGACGTTGTACCCCGACGTCGAATGCAACGTCAATGATCTTTTCAATTTGGTCGCGTGGGGCTGTGTTTAAGACGCTTTGATTTTGTGCAACCGGGCGGAGTTATCGGCTCGTTGCACCCGTTGCATTTTTGGATTCACGGGGCAACGGACGTTGCAGAACGCGAATTTTCCGACGCGATCGGTCGCATTAACGTGTCCTGATTAAAGTGACTGCGGCCTACATACACGCGATTTGCGGCCGCGGATTATTCGAATTGAATGCTGCTCGCAACGAACTGTACTGCCGCATGCAATTTGACTTTTTATACTTTTTCAGCCTCAATCGCCGATCTTTTCATTATTCGCATTTCTCAATTTATTCCTTCGAGTAGACTTATGAGCCTTTGTGAAATTATAAATTTCTAATTACATAATTCATTGCGATTCATCAATTATGTAGTTATACGTAGCTCCTTCTTACCATTTATGATATGCACGAATGAATTTGTGAATCTATAAATTGAACGTGGAACGAAGGAATTTGTGGCTTCCGGAATTATTTTATAAACTTACGGAGACTATATACTGAGATCTGTTTAATCTCCGGAAGTGCAAATAATGAATTTCACAATCTTCTTATTATTTCAATTAATTTGGGTATATGTATATTTTATTCTGATAAAACTTTAAGTTTTACAATTGATAAAATATTGAACTTACATTAGGTCAGAAGTATTGATTTCTTATACCTTTCCGAGCTACTTTGTCGTTTTTCAGCTAATTTTCTAGAATCGGTAAACTTCCAGTACGAGAAATGCTCTCTTATCCGCGCGACGAACTTCTCTCCTCTCGAGCTACGTAAATTCAACATTGCAAATGAGAAAGTGTATAGCAAGTAGAGCTCATTTGTCGCGGGGCATTTTCTTGCCGTGAGGGATTGACTCACGACGAGCGTGTTGCCGATCTGACAATGAGGCGCAACGGCGAATGAGGGGGCACGAAAGCGCAAGGCAGCGGTGTAAAATGGGAAAAGTTACACGTTGTTCGCGGCGCATTTTTTCGCGCGTCTCATTTCAGCGCGTTTGCATATTTCGCTCGAAATTCCGCGATACGAAAATTTGCGAATAATATCTCAGGCCTCCGCGGTTCTATCTCCTATTTCTATATGCATATACATGCATTCGTCCCTTTTATTTTTTGCAAGCCCAGGCTGTTCGTAATGGCCGCCGGATTCGCGGTTGTTCTGGAGAAACGCCAGAGCTCGGGGGTCCTTCTGTCGCTCTTAGAATTATTATCCACTTCTCTCCGTTTTATTATTGTCGTTCGGCGTCGCGGAGCTTTTCATACTTAAACGCTCCTTCGTTCGCCTCCACTCGTTCCGCGTAATTACTCGTCGACGTCGCGTCGTGCGTCGCGGCGCCGCGCCCGCGATGCGTTAAAGGAAATTAAAAGGGGCGCATTTATCCGCGATAAGTTAAAAAGTTAACTGGCGGATCCGCTTTATTGTGATTCCCAAAGCGATAAAAACTGCTTTACTTTCGTTTATAACGCTTTCTGCAATTGGTATGTTTCACGCTACGGGGAAAAGGGCGAGGAAGTTCGTAAAACAGTACACTCTTTTTGATTTATTTTATTACCGTATAGTCGCGTACTCGTCATATTGCTGCATACAAAAATATCAAGGGAATTTTTGAACACATACGGTAAAAGATGTCCATGTCAGACCGTTCTTTTATCTCAGAATTATTTCTAAATTTGATGACAATAAGTATTTATGTATGTGTTAAATATTAATTAATTAGTACTCGCTTGATTTCGTGTTTCATACACTGACAAAAAAAACCTTTTTAAGCTAAGTAAATAGATTTACTTAAAATTATTTTTTTACTAAAGTAAATATTCTATTTAAATAAAAATATCAAATTCAAGTAAATCTGTGTATTATATTAAGTAAATTAATTTAAATCATTACATTTTCCACATTCAACTCAAGATTTCATGAGATGGAGAATACTATTTATTAAATGAAATCATTGTTTTTGTCAAATAAGAAATCCAATTTTCTTTGCGGTAAAACTTATTTCTTAGTAAACATTTTATAGAATTAAGGAAAATTAAAAAAAAATTTAAATTATATGCTGTTTGATATTTAATAAATACTTAAATTAAAGAAATGTATGTTTTCATTTGTTTATTATTTTTAAATTTAAGTTAATAAGCTATTAGGAGCCACCTAATGAATAATTTTCTTGAGTAAAGTAATATTTTTTGGATTAAGATATTTTTTTATCAGTGTAGAGACGTTACGAAGTATTTGAAAATTTGCTGTGGTGCAGTAAGTAATGCACTCGAAGAAGTCAAGTTTACGCAAAAATGTACCATCGCGCGCGAAGCTTCGCAAAATTGCTGAATCCTTTTTCTAACGCAGACACTCGCTATACCAATAGAGACGTAATGTTAGAAAATAACAAAACCCGCAATCTAAACGCGCGCGAAGCGCGGAAAACTGGAACGTTGGTTTGGAAAATCTCAAGAAATCTCGGGCTTCGCTATTTAAAATATATTATCGTGATTTGTAACGAGCGGCAAAAATTATGGCCGCAAAACGGCCGCGCAATTTCGCAACGGGCCGTGCATGCGTTCGACTGCAAACGCCGTTTAAGCCGGCAATAAAATCCAACGATTTTGGTCGTCCTTCTCGGCCGTCTGTCCCCGGTATCCCGCAGGAGAGCGTAACGGAGCGTTTCCCTCGTCCTTTCCCTCTTCCGTCCTTCCCGTCCTAACAGGACCGCGCATTTGTGAGTCGGAACACGTCCTGAATATACGATAAAATTTTCCCCTAGATTTGGGTTCATCCCCAACTCCCGATCGACCTTCTGCCGAGGATTCCGCGGGATCCCGTGCACGCGTGCGTGCACTGGGTGTCTCCGAAATAACGGAGATCTGAATGCTTCGGATTTGCGATTCGCAGATCCGGTAAATCCCGATGCTGCGGTCTTCCGTAATTCTGGCGGAGTGAATACGTGTGCCCCGAGTTATTTCAATTCGCCTAGTGTAAATAGAGTGCGTTGCGGATCCCGTGCGAACTTGAGGAGAGTAAATTTGAGTATTCGTTATTACCGCGAAGTGTTGAAAGTAAATTCAGGGGCGTCAGATTTCCGTGGGAAATAGCAAGTAAATTGGATACTTTGTACTACCCTAATCTGAAAGGCAAATTTGACCGATTTGCGTTCTCTTGCTAATTTGGGAAAAGTAAATTTAAATATAACTCTATATTTTGCGTAATATACATCGGGCAGGTCTGAATATTTTACTTTGAGCGCTAATTTGAGAGAAAATATCTTGATTCCCTCTCAAATGAGTGAGGAAGAATTTTATTTTCTCGCGACGTCTTAATTCCTTCAATTTTGAATCACTCCAATGGCAGCCAAAAAGGGCAGATGATACAAAAGGTCAAAAGATTCGCTGCGATCAATTGCAACTGACTTAAAGTGACATAATGTTTTCTTTTCTAAATATACTGAATTTTATATAACTTTTGTCGTTAATGTGATCTCCGTTACTACAAATTACTTGAGGAGGAAGGGTATCCAAATATAGTTTCTTTCATAAAAAATTAAGATAAATAAGCCCGTCCGAGAGTTAATAATAGCAATTATTTATGCTCGGATAAGTGTAGTTTACATGATCGTAAGTAATTGCGCGTAGATCGAGCCGCGTGTTGCCGCAACGCACCCCGTATATACGCGTTCGCACACCTCATGCGCACCCTCTTCGCTTTCCGATAGAAGGTGATACGAGCGACGTATGGAAAATGATCCCCATCTCGCCGGGCTTCCTCTTCCTCTTCTTTTTTCCTCCCCCACACATGGCCGATACGCCAGGCGATCTTACGGATTCATGGCGGTCGGCGGGGTGGACGTGTTTTTTCCTCCCTTTTATTTTTTTTTCCCCCCTCCTCGTTGAGAGTGCGATGTCGCGTCCACTCGAAACGTACGAGCCGGATAGACCGGCCGAGTGTGTGCTCGCGCACGGGGTGTTTTTTGCGTCGAATGCGCGAGAAAGCACACGGAGAACGACTCTGCTCTCCGAGTAATTACCGAGATGAAGGTGCCCGGAAAAACGGGGAGCCCGGCGTTTGCGGGCGCGCGCCGACGACCGGACGAGCCCGACGATTATATAAATCAAACGACGACGATTTTATTCCTGAGATTGGACCCTGTGACTACCGCCGCGAGCGACTGTCGAAGTCCCTCCCGCGTATTCGTTCGCTCGCAATTAAGGCCGGATTCGGCCCTTTGAAATTTGGTCGAATGTAAACACGAGTGGTTTGTATTTTATGCTAGATAAATTTGAATATTCTCCATATTCTATTGCGCCCGGGGAGCAGTAAATTGGAACGCCCTGAATGTGGATAATTCATGGAAAATGCATACAAAGTTTCGCAAATTAACTTCGCTTGTTGTACACCTCTTAATCGACTTTGAGAAGTGCGCGGCGTAATCTTGCCGGCAAAAAGAAAATTGTTTAACGTGTTCGGCGAAGAAATGTGTTGCGCAATCATTTTCGCACAATATAAAATATAAAACTTCCACTAAGCCGTTAAACATGTGCGCGTCCCCGCGCTTTTATGAGGGAAATCGCACGAACTGCTTCAAAAGGAACTGTGTTAAGCGCGACGCTATAGAGGCGCGAGTATTCTTTTTTTTTTTCGCGAGAGTTAACGATCGAACGGCATTGCGGGCAGAATGACGCGAACAACCGCGCATTCTGCGGCGAAATAAAAATTGCAGGAGTTCTCTAAATAGGTCGGATGAATCTGTGCTCGTTTCCCGTGGCGCATATTGCGCGGCCCACGAACTTGCGCAAATTTCGTCCTCTTTGAGCTCGCGCCGTATTAAAATGTATGCGAGTGCCGTTTTTCTGCCGTTTTTACGCCGTAATGGACGCAAAATTACGTTTCATTAAGTACGCGCCTGCGCCCGATCCTCAACTGCTTTGCCTTTAATCTTCTCGAGAGCTTGTCCGCTAATCGAGAACCTGGCAGAATCGCCGATCGAGACGCTCTCGTTATCCCGTGCTAATTTTAATGACGCCGTTGGAACACCCGGCGCGTCGTAGGTTTAAAAAATCTCTCTCTTAAACTGCGCTCAATATTTATGCCGCGGGCCATAAACAGAGCAAGTTGAAGTGAGAGCGGAGAAATCGGAAATATTAATCGCGGCGATGGTCAATTCGTTTGTCTGGAAAACGAACACTGAAAAAAAATTTCGCTACCATGGTTTGCTAAAAATATTTTGCTGTGCCATAACTGTAAATTTCTAAACCACAGCAAACAGTTTGCACGAAATACAATGGACACAGTAGCTAAATATTTAGCTATCGCAACTAAATATTAGCTGTCCACATTTTACAACTGAAATCTCGTTGTCGCATGCAGTTTTTATCTACATTTTTCTTTCCGTAAAGAAAAGAGAGAGAGATCGAATTAACAATAATCGGGAATAAAAGTAAATTTAAAAACTGAGGAGACTTATCTTTTTTTTTTCACGACGTATATCGGAATTTTATTACAATCCTCGTTTCATTCTGCAAGTATTTCTGACATTTCTAAAAAAAAAAGTTAACAAACGATTGTTCCACCACACCTAAGTTGAATGCTTAAATGCGCGGACGAACGTAGACGAGTTTCTCGCACGTAGGAAATAGAAAACGAACAAAGCTCGATTTTCATTGACAAGAATTTACAGCACGCGGAAACTGCGATTTATCGCGACGGTACGGAATCGAAAGATATTGTTGTACTTTCTGCTTCCTGCACAATATCAACATTCCGCAGGCAAGACATTTCTCACCATTCCGCAATACTTTACGTCAGTGATATAAATATCCTGACAGACTGAAAGTTATCGTCGGCTCTAAGACGATACTAGAGATTCTTGAAAAAAAAAAGTTGAGTCTTACGCTATACATTCCTGGGCGAAATAAGATTGTACTATCAGCGAAGTAAGATTACGCTATAATCACACGTTAGTAATCTTGAGATACCTTGATACGTTTTTGCATAAAACGCGTGGTAATAAATTATATAGTAATTTATACAGATATCATCGGGTGTTATAATGGCAGTCATCCCATTCTCTTCTTCATCTCGGCGCTATTGTTATTTAGAACGTCACGTTTATCCATGTAATGCCGAATAATGAACTAGCAATCAGCAGCGAGCGTGAGGAAAAGCTTATTACAGTTTAATCGTGGAACTGCACTGATCTCGGACGGCTTCATAGTGCAGCGGGGAATTTACGTCGGTGGAAAAACATGATTTACAAGCGCGTGCTATCGTAGCGCGTTATTGTGCTTTTTATCGGCCGCAGGACATCAAATTTCCAACATGTTCGTACGAAGTCTCTTTCGTTTACTGCGCAATGCGTTTTCTCTATTCGTTTAGACGTACTTCTCTTTCTGCGTGAAAATTTTTTTTCCACACAGCGCTGCAACGGTTTCGCGGCGGTAATTAATTTAGAACAGTGCGCTGTGGAAAAGTAACGAGTTGATAGTTCTTCAATTTTTTCTTAAGTAGTAAAAGACAAAATATATGTCACAATTGTAATGTTACATTCAATTAAATTATTTCACGTTAATTTATACAGGGTGACTCTGAGAGACCGTCCACTAATTACATAGCGTTGTTTCTTATTAAAAACTGAGTCGAAAAGTCCTGAGCCATTTTTCTCTATAATGCTTAATAATAAAAAAAAAAGTTAGGTAAAGTCAAACGATTTAGCGCCGATGTTTAGCCGGGAGAACGTTAATGAACCACGCGCCTAGTAGTGTGCGTCGCAACTACTAAGCGCGCGGCTCACTCACGTGCTCCCGGCTAAAGATCGGTAATTCGTTAAATTTTACGTAATAATTCCTTTTTTTAAGCACTATAGACAAAATGGTTCAGGACTTTTCGACTCGGTTTTTAATAAGAAACAACGCTATGTAATTAGTGGACGGTCTTTCAGAGTCACCTTGTATATGTATTAGTTATTATAATTTATCTATAGACTTTTTGTTTATTCCAGACTAATTGATAAGACTAATGGGGAATAATTTTTTAATTACAAGTGATTGAAGATTTCTATTTCTTACAAATACATATTAAATCAGCTGGTACGGTTCACTATTAAAAATTAGAGAGTCTTTAAATAACTTTAAATTGAGATACGTATGTCTCTTACAGAAATGTAATATTGGGAACCAAACAAGCATAGAAATAATTACTAGAAGCTCAATAATTGGATCATTAGAAATTACTGAGGTACAGTCATTTTCTAATAATTATTTCAGTACTTTTTTGGTCCTCAGTACTACATTTCTGTAAGAGATATGCGAACAGTATATTGGCTAATTTATTAAAGGGCCTTAAAGGCTTTGAAAAAGATAATATAAAACTTAAATGAATATGTTTGTAAACCAAGGGAGTGCTTGAAATTTTGTTAAGAAGATATAAAACTTTCGTCTATTCATATATCCACGTGTGATTCTGTTATATATTTTCCGAGATCGTGATAAAATCGTTCAGAATTTTCACAATGCTGATGACATTACTAGTGGAAAATTGAAGAAATTGTAAAATTGGATGTCATATTTGTGTAAAAGTTTTACTCGTTGTTAGATAATGTCGAGCCTGTTAACACTGTAATTCATATTATAGCAATAATTTTTTGATTGCATAAATTTAAAAGTCTGAGAGCACGTAAAGATAATTATTTATCGCTTTGTATTAATTACAAAGTTTAATTATTTTTATTTAAATACAGTCTATTGCGAAATGTAAATTTAACATTTATTTATTACTCAGTTTTTATTCTAACTTCTATTGCTATTGTAATCATATAGTATATAGTTTATAATAAAATCTTATGGAAATCTGGTGCAAACATCCATTTCATTCATATGATGCAATTTTATAGAGAGAGAAGGAGAGAGAATGAGAGAGAGAGAGAGAGAGAGAGAGAGAGAGAGAGAGAGAGAGAGAGAGAGAGAGAATTATACATAAAAAATCATTGAATCCAATTTTGCAAAAATCTGAAATAAACCGCGTGTAAATAACATATCGTTCTATACGCATAATATGTGTACACATCTGTTACACTGTATAAATTTCCAACGTTGAAATTTTATTTGAATATTCTTAGTTCGACGACTGCCGACGTTTTTGCGCTGCGCGAGTCGCATCGCCACCGTTGTTATCGGCATCGTCAACCTCCATTCATATGGTTACCTTTTTATAATTTCAATTCCGCTTGTGCCATACGCCACACGGCTAACGCGATTTGAGAAAAAAAATGGCGCTTTTTCGACGCACGTACTTTTGACCGTGTGGAATTAAAAAACGCGCGCGCACACAAAGTCTGATGAAGCAACTTTAATAAATATGTAAAAAATAATGTATTTCTCTACAGCGTCATTCAGCACGACATTCGGACGAGCTATTCCGCGTTTAAATCTTGTTATACCGTGTATTTGCGATAAGTTCGCGCGCGATCGTTTCGTATACATGGCACATATTTCTTCTCGGAGGTGAAATGTTTTTGCTTCAAACCTTTCAACGTCGCCGGACGCATTCTAGCTAATTACATTTCTTATACGCAATGTTTCGGGGCCTCAAACTATGCAAACTTTCGAATCTTTAGACGCAAGCAAATGTAATGGGAGTAAATATGAAGAATAATCGGATTTTGTGTCACCTGTGATTTTGCATAATTGGATAAATCGAATGTAATTAAATGAGGATATTAATAGCTAATTAGACTTATAGATTTGTAGCTGAAAAATTCATAGATCCTACAATCTGTTCGCGGGCAAATTTATTATAGGGCGACGCTCATTACGACCTCGTTGTTATGAATGTTAATTAGCGTATGCCGTTCGCGCGTTTACGATCCGTTTAATGTATCCGATGATTGTCGCACGATAAACGTTTCGAAATGTTTCCAGGATGGCACGTTACATAAGTTTAAGCTTTGATCGGGGCAGAGATGGTTGAAGAAATAATACAGAAAGTGCGCGCAGTGTGTGCACGGTGCTTTACGCGGTGCAAACACTGTTACCTGTTCTATTCTAATAGAACGCATTATACATATGGGTTTGGCTCAACGTATCTGCTGACTTTACAGTCATTTGCAATTGCTGCTTAAATAATCCCTGAGCTCTGCAAATGTTACCGACAAAAATAATCAATAAACCTTGTTCCCTGACCGCGCCATCAACATCACAAATTAAACAGGACTTATTTATACCATTCACCAAAGTCATTGTGTAATTTACACTTTTAAGTCATGTGACAGTTATAATATGTGTACATTAACTTTACATATAACATACACAATGCAGAAATTGATATTTAAAGAGCAATCACATAATAACGTAACAATTATAAAACGGCTAATCAATAAAAAGAACAGAAGATATAAAATGCTATTATAAGTAAATATGCGTTTTTAAATAGGTATGATTAGTGTTATTATATTAGAGTTTCTTACGCTGCCTGAAACACACGGTAAACCAGAGACCAAAAATACAGTACATTTTACTTTCTTGAAATTTGAGGAAAGCTCGAGGAATAATCCACGCTTATATTGTATTTTGTCATGTGCACTGCTTGCGGTACTACATTTTTGGAACGAGAATTTCTCTCGAGACAGTAATTTTACAAACAACTCGCCGTGCATAACTAACGGGGCGCATACACACAGTGTATACACCGTGACAAATACCGATCCTTGGGGTTTTCCGCGTACGTCTTGTTATAGAGATTTGTTCAACATTTAAGACAATCTATCAAACACCACAGAAAAATCTCGGAAAATATATTGGTATACGTGGCTACTTGTCCGCTAAATAAAATTTTATGCTTGATACTGTTTGGATATAACATTCTAATATATAAAAAATAATAAAGTACCTAGTTTGTGTAAATATTCAGTTTAGTTGGTGCCATTTAATGATATCATTTACTTTTGTAGAGAAGATACTTTGGAAGGGAGGGAGAAGATAAAACAATTTTTTTAAATAAAAGATATATTGGTATACGAGCACTGAAAAAAATTTCTGGTTGAATATGGACGAATCAGATAATCTGTAGCCTTATTACCTAATTACCAGAATTCTGTAATCCTACAGAAATTCTGGTAAATCCTAAAGGAATTCTGGTAAATCCTAAAGGAATTATCTGATTCGTCCATATTCAACCAGCAATTTTTTTCAGCGTGGCTACTTATTGTTCGCTAAATTAGTAAACAATAATTTCGTGAATCAGAACCGATATGTATCCAACAATTAAATTAGAAAGGGCCAACTTTTAAGAAAATATTGATTTGTATTAAAGTTGTTTGCATTAGATTTTTATTGAGCAAGTATTAAAAATTTGTCTCATTACTATTATTGTCTCCTTTATTTCTTTCGGTAAAATTTTATGCCCGATTGTTTGGATACAACATTTTAATATTAAAAATAATAAAGTATCTAGTTTGTATAAATATCCATTTTAGTTGGCGCAATTTGACGACATTATTACTTTTGTAGAGACAATAGTTTTCCTTTCTAACAAAATATACCCAAATAATTAAATTATATAATTCTTGATTGGGTGGCGCTTATACTTGGCGTCCTTTTTTATCTTTTTTTTAACAAAGGTTATTTTTTTAAGGTGTATCGGAATACGCGGCTACTTATTGTTCGATAAATTATTGGGAAATTAGAAATTGCATTTAATTTTAATTTGAATAATACGTCGCATTTCAAACGGAAATAGATTGCAGCTGCATGAAATTACGTGGAACATCAAATTTGTTCTATATGTAGAGTGCGTCAGCGAAATTCTAATAAGATACTTTATAAATAACAGATTCGTGTTTACTTCAGTAAAATATATAGCAAAAGTATATAATTTTATAAAGTAATCCAACGAGAGACACATTCGCGGAAAAATTCGGCGTATTCCTGAATTAATTATGTTATTTCACCACAATATTGCGAATTCTCCCGAAAATTTAGCGAGGCGAAACTTTATTTTTCAAACTGCATTCATGAAAAATCTGGACGTACAGTTTGTGTTGTATCCGAGTTTTTCGGTAATTACGGAGTTTCCCTTATCTTTTACACACGTGTAAACCGACCAGCTACTATAATAACTGTGCTTAACGAGATCGTATGCAAGCATGGAATCGGCGCTTAGCAGCGAGTATACAATTATGTAGCGCGCTTATTTATATTTTGCCCCGAGTAATGTAAAGCGATTCGCAACACGTATTGTTTCACGGGAAATTGCGCGCAAAATGTGAAATTAACGTGAAAATTTTCTGTTACTCTTACAGAGCGATTATAATTGATAAAAATGTTTACCTGTTATTGGAGCATTATCAAATTTGTAATATTGAAAATTCGAGAGATCAAAACAAATTCAAGGAAACAATTTCCGAGAGGCACTTGTCGAAAATGTATTTCGGATTGTTAAATATTAACGCGTTTATCTATCGCCGCATTACACACGTGCGTTTGAAGATTATCGCAATCTATTGATTAAAATGACGAAATTCGTGAACAAGTTTATGACGCCGTTAAACTATTAATTAGCGTTTTGCTATTAAATATTAACGTGAAATTGAATATTTCAATGACAGCGAATGTGCGTATGTGCGCGTGGACTTCACGGTGAATAGGATGCTGCACGGATTACATCGCACACATTGCATTTTAGTACGCATAATATCGCGTAAACGCTATGAATGTATCTCGCGTAACGTCTCATTGATGTACTGCAAATTTGACAGCAAACAAAGCGTGATTGCATTAGACGATTCGCATTAGACGATGTGTGCAGCGAGACAATCGCGTTTGAGCTAAAACCGCCATAAATCCGCCATAAATGGACGACTGCAGATCGAGTTAAAGGCTCCCGGCTTTTGTCGGCGACGAAACGTTGAAAATGCATACCCCACTGCAGGATTCTCTCTCATTTAATTTACATAAATCTTACCGGAAATCCGTTGCAGCTGCATCGCGACTCCGCTCACTCTTGTCGTCCGCTTAACCTGGTAAACGAATAGCCGACACGATTATGTGGGCCGTTCCGATATTTTCGCAGCTTTTCGGGCAACGGGGCGAATGTTCTTCAATTTCCCTTTTACTAAGCATTAGTAAAAGTGAACATATTAAATGAGCTATTAATTACTAGTTATTAGTGCTGATAAGTTTATCTGGTTTAGAGAACATTTATTTGTTAAGGCTCCTGGGTACTCACTGCGGCCATGTTGAATTATGACGACAGAAACGAGAAATGACGCGCTAAGAATTCTTGCGCTTTATAACTACAGAACAAGGTATCTGAATAAGAAAAAAAGTTTATATCAATTCAACACATTTTCAAAATACTCCGGTAACTAATCTTTTCCTTTAACAGCTGATAAAAAGTCATAAAATGTAGATCCGACAAGATTTCTAGTCAAATATGCATAAGCATACTCATAACAGGAATCCTGTTACATTCACGTTTTATCGGTTGTCAAGGGAAAAGGTTAGCCGCCAGAGTATTTTGAAAATGTGCTGAAATAATATACACTTTTTTTATAAATTTAGTTACCGTGTTCTGTAGTTATAAAGCGCATGAATTCTCAGCGTGTCATTTCTCGCTTTTGACGTCACACGATTTCCAACATGGTCGTGGCGAGCCCCAGGAGCCTTAATCACGTTTTCTTTTCAGCCAATATTACGGATCAGATATAGAATATTATTTTTTCAACTTTAGCTCGAAGAACTTCTGAGCGGTGAAAGATGAAGATTCTTGCAACAGAGTACATTTTAGAAGCGGAAATGAGTAACAAAAGAATGAGCCTTGCATTTCTTCATCACGTGCTAATGGACTTTTGTTTTTAATATACTTATTCACTTTATAATATACAGAGTCTCATTGTAAATGATCCACGCAAATATCTCCAAAAATATGAAAGATACGGAAAAACGTTTCAAACAAAAGTTGTTTGTTCGAAGAAAGACATAAGGTGGCGCCATGAAAGTCACCTTCAATTTTTAAATGAAACCTCCTATTGCTTATTATACTATCTAATTCTACTAATTAATATGAACAAAGTGTGTCCGAAATATTTTTTTATTTGTCTAATACTTTTTGAGGTATTCAAGAGAAAATTTATAACTTTTTCAATGTTTAGCTCATGACTTCTCGATAACTGTTTGTCGGAGGGAAAAGTAGTACAGGACTTTTTTTACTTGATTTAGTTTCAGCAATATGCTGTTGCAATAGTATTTCAATTATTGAAAATTTTTGTGTATTGTAACACATAATAAAATTTACATACACATAATATATATATTATACATAGAATACGAGTCTGAATTCGAAAAAGTAATTGGGACTGAAAGTATGGGAGATTTTAAACACTCTTCGTGAAAAAAGAAACCGATTATAGATCATTTTACGCACCCTGGATAATCTTACAATCTCGTCGATCTTATTAGTCTCGTCGATTCTAGCGTGATCAAGATTCTAAGATTGCGAACAGACGCAGAGCGGTGGAAAAGCCCGACTTCATGCATTTGTAAGTGCAATTTGCTCCTTAGAAATTACTTCGCGCTCGGGAAACTCGAATACCCGTCGATCGCCGATAGACGTTGAACGATTCTCTCGTGAAACGCCCGCGTTCCTTCGGTTTCTCCTGTCGATCGTGAAAATGGTTGGATGTAAAATGCAGGAACTCGATAATCGATAACTAGCTCGCAGTTACTTTCGAAGTCCCCTCACGATCTTTGTGGACGCTGGCCGAGAGTACGCTCGCTGGGCAAGCATCTCGTAAATAATTAAACAATCTGTAAACATTCTTTAATTGTAAGTAAATGTTTGTTAAGCGTAAGCAAACTAATAAATATTTTGGTTTAGGTTTCTGCTTTTAGCACAAAAGTCTGAACTTTACACCCTTTGTATTAAAACTAAGTCGGATTTGCATTTGAATTTCAACATTTTTACACCAATTGGTGTTAAAAATTGGCTTCAAAGCCCGGTTTTTCCACCGTCGCTTTAACCTTAGTTTGACTTATTTTTTTGCAAACGTGCAGGGCCTAAAAAGATTGGAAAATTTATTTTAGAATATAAAACGTCGCAGAATACATAAATATACCAATTTAATTTTGATTTATTCAAGCGTGACAAGTATTATCGCGCTAAAAGTTTGTGGCACAGCTATTAATCAATCAGTTTAGATGCTAATTTGATAATTTAGATTAGAATCGTACTTTCAAGAAAAAAAGAACGTCTGTCGGCCGGCTGAGATATCAAGGCGGAGAGGATATTTGTAACCGAACGAACGCAGCTTCTCTTTTTCGTGAAAATGGAAACTCGAATAACCGTCCATCGTCCGCAAACATCGCGACGATTCCGATGTGGAATGCCGCGCGTTCCTACGCCTCGCCGTTCTCTGCGCTCGTAGCTTCCTAGCCGTGAAATGAAGCGAAATCGATAATGGAGCACGCCCGTGCGCAAATTGTCGCGAGATAAGAGCCTTTATGAAGACAAACTGCCGATAGTAGAAAAGAGAATGCTCGATTTGAATTGACTAAAAAGAAGGGCTGCGATTCTTTTAGTCTTCCGTCCGGAATCTTGCAGACAATTAGTGACGTTACAACGTCCCAAACATGTTCCAAATGTAGCGAGTGCTGCTAGAAGTGATCTGAAGAATTCTGCCTTTTGAAAATTAACCGTTAAATCTTACAATAAGAGTAAAAATGAAAAGTTTAAGCGGGACACAAATGCGTGTCGAAGAATTTCGCACACGCGCCGGATTTTCATATTCGATTTCGGTGGCTTTGAGAGCGACGTGGCGTAATAACGATAAGTGTTTCCGTAGCGTGAAAACGCACTCACATTTCGAGCACCGAAGTGAACAGGAGGGGAAAGGGCGAACGGTGAGGTAGGGAAAAAAGGGGGTGAAAAATAGTTCGTGCGCACGATAGGTCACCTCGTGGCGACAAATCGATCTCTGCTCGACAATTAAAGTCACCCATCCCCGCTAAGTTGGCGTGCGCCTCCGTGCGATCATTATCTATGCCGTGATTGGCTGTCGTGACCGCGGGGTTGCACGCGGCCACCTTTCTTTCATTCTCACTCGTCATTCCCCTCAATAAAAAAAGAGAGAAACCGCCGCGTTTGGCTTTTAATTCGATCGAAGGGACGAATGGTTGCGAAAGAGATGTGTTACATTTGACTTGAGCTTTATGGAAATATCGTTTGCGCAATTTTCTCAAAAACTACAAGATATTTAATCATCTTAAAGGTAACTTTTAAAAGCAGTAAAATGGTAAGAAAATGAAATAATTTTTTTCAACTTATCTTTAGATTTGCCATTTTTTTTAACGTAAAAAGTGACACTATTGTTTTATACTGTCGAAGGTACAAGAAGGCAAAAATGATACGAGATATCCGGTTTCGGATACATCTCCAATTTATAGGCAAACTCGGTATTTTTGGAATATCCACATAGACATGTGACGCATTCTTTTTTTTATATCCTTCGTACTTCTTTTCCCCCTCACCCTCTTGCGCGGAATTTTGTGACAGCAGGAGAGGGTGCGCGAAATTAGAACCGGAGAGGAAAACGACTCCGTACCTCGGCCCCTTACAACTTAGCGAGAGGGAAAAGGGGTTACCGAAGACGCGCTCCATTGGATAATGCATCTGGAGATACAAATGGACGACGTTCGAAGGGGGATGCCGCCGCCTTAGCTTCCCATATCGCTATCGAGAAGTCGTGGAACAGAAAAAGCCGAGAAGAAGTGAAGAAGCGGGAGGGGGAGGGGGGGGGGAGGTGAATAGATAGGCACTTTCGTAAGTTAGTTTCGTTCTTGGGGGGCAGGGGAGGTGTTTCTAAAAGTTCGTAGCGCCGGCTTGCCTCCCTTTGAGAGCGAGTTGTTTGACGAGGGATGCGCGATTTTTTTACCAATCGATAGTTGGACAACTCTTGAGATGTCTTGGATTTTTATCATATGATGTTTTTCCAAGAAATGAGAATTTTAATAAAATTAACGTAAAACAATTTACGCGCACGAAGTTAATATTTAACTTGAGGAAAACGAGATTTGGCAAACGTGACGTATTCGTAAAAAAAACACTTCTAACATATTTTTCATAATTTTGTATAATATGTTGAGATACGTTACAAAATAATATATTACTTTTATTAAATTATTTGTAGGATTAAGAAATCAGGGGAAAGAATTGGCGAAGAAAATATACCTTTTTAATAAATAGTTATAATTTAATACAATACGACAATGTTGCTTTATTACAATTATGTTATGTAAAAATATATGCACATATATGAAGTCGTATAAAAAGCAATTGTATGATATTTATTCCTCAATTTTGTGATTTTATTACATTATTCTGTTAAAAGAGCATTGACTAGTCTTTAATCTTGTTAAACGGATCTCGTTTTCAAGCATCTATTGACTTTTTACGTCGATGCACGCTAATAAAAATCATTCTTTCGGTCGCAAATAAGCGCTATTTAAAGAAAACAAATTTCAAAGTTCTTTCGTAATTTATTGCTACCATGTTGTTCTCCGACGATGAATTGTAGATGTACAAGCTCAAGATATCGATGGCACGTGTATTGATATGTACGTGCACACATATGTACATATATATTGCACGCGTCTCGCTTGCCATCCCGCTAACTTACGAGTCCGCTTTTTTGATTTCCCTTGGCGAAGTTTTCATGCATTTTTCAGACGCGACTTGCGCCGGCCAGCGAATACGCGTTTATTGAAACTGCCCGCTCTGTTTGAATTTTCCTGAGTCCTGACCGTACTTTTCTTCCCCAGAAAAAGTGGACTCCCGGTTAATTCTTTAAAACATTACTGGCTATCGAAGCCCCATCTGTTTTTTCAACATCTTCCGATAAACCGTGGAACGCAATCCTTTTTCGATATCCTGTTAACAAAAACTTTCGCAACAAATTTAACGAATTTTTAACTTCGACCACATTCTTGTATTTAAATTGTTTCAACAAAATTTTAAGCGATTACGTGTACGTACGGAAATATTTAAAAAGATATAGAGCAAAGTACAAAATATAAAGTAAATTGTAACTGAGAAAATTATTCATCTTTCATGAGGAATCTCCACTTTAGGAAAATGCTAAGAAAATTAATTCCCCTAAACTTTCGTGCCTCAAATAATTTAAAAAAAAATGTGGAAGAAAACTCGTCCTTTCGATAATTTAATCAAGAAAGGATTCAGTAGATTATACGGTTGAGTTAACATCCGAATACTAAGCTCGTAATCCGCGCGGCTTATGTTTCCCCGGATTATTCGCCACGTTCGACCCTTGCCGGGATCCAATTATTCATAGCCGTGAATTATTACCGTATCGAACAAATTATTGAAACCATCTGCCATATGTAAGCTCTGAACTCTGAATTCTCCAAAGCCGGGAAGAAGTTCGATCTTGTAAGCCGATTTATATTGTGCTCGCCGACATGCGCGACTTTCTTTTATTTACGCGCCTCTCGCGCATTGTCCCCTCATCTAATTGCCTACGAAACACTACTTCGATCCAATTAACACACGCTCGAGAATTCCGACGCACGCGTGTGCACGCTCGAGTGCACGACACTTCTTGTTATCGGCGACTGCATTAACTGCAACGCCATCGATGCGCCGCTGCAAGGGTTATGCAATTTACGGCGTTTACGCGTGCCCGCTCGGCCATAATCGCGCGATCGAAATTGCGGGTTGCGGATGTGAGCAGTCGCATGATGCAGTCGAGCGACAATGAATGATTAATGATCCACTCGTCGGGGAAAAAAGTATGCATGAACGTGTAACTAAGAATAAAATAAATAATTGTGTTTTCTTGCAACTTTTTTTATTAAATTGAAATTAGGCTGTTTTATTTGTGCGGTTGCAGAAAATACAGAAAATCATTTTTTATCTTTTTTGTATTTAGTATCTTACAAGGTAGCTTCATTTGAAGACAGACTGTTGCTTTGATTTTCTTCACGTGTAATTTAGATATAAAAAAATTGTGCTTCTTTGGCGTTTTCGTCCCATCATCAATTTTACTACTTTCATTACCAAGTTTTTGGTAATTTGTTAATTTAAAAATTTGCCAACTGTACTTATATTGATTTTTGTTACTTTTTCGCAAGGAAATTGATGGTGGCTCTTTGTTCTACGCTTATCTCAATATTAATTATGCGTAAAAAGAACTGAAATGCCAAATTAAAGGTTTATATAGTTTTTGTCTATCAATTTGTGCATATTACTACTACATAAATAAAATGGACGAGTTGTTACTCAATTAATACATATCATCGGCTTTCGAATCGCAACGAGAAAATAAAAACTATTCGGTGAAATTATTCTGCCGTGCGATGAATCTGATATTCAGCGTTTATAAAAAATTCTTTTTTCACACCTTGCAAATTGATCCATTTATTGTTCATTTAGAATTTATATTTCTTTACTTTTATTGATTTTTTTTAAAAACTTTTTGTAAATAATGAATTTTGTCTTAATTATAATTAATGTCAAAATAAAAAAGTAGAAATGAAAAGCAAGTTTTTTAAAATATTGTAATAGTTAGTATGTAATAATCATTTAAATTCTTGTAAGAAAGGAATATTTTGTGTAACAGGTCAAAATTATAGATGGCATATTAATCAGATTGAGACCAGTTATAATTAAAATTCTTATAAAAGACGTTTTCCTTTTAAAAATGCTCTTTCAGTGAAGCAGAATTAATTGTTATTTTGGGCCAATGAGTTTGCAAAACAAACCGTAATATATAACTGATTGTTTGTCAAATTTAAATCGAAATACAACGAATACAATATTCGGTGTTTTCAGTTTAATAAATATTAAGAAGTTAAATATTTTATGACCGTCTGATCTTCGTATTTCGCTTGATTTATTCGTTATTTATGACGCATAGCAACAAATTAATAGTTATTGTTGTACTACAATAGTTAAACGTACGGCCAATGAAATAGTTTCGCTAATAAATTTAAATTAAAATCTATTTCGCAGAGCGTTCTAATTTCTTATTGACTCACACGTAATTTACTCATTTTAGATTGAGGGCACAAAATAGTTCGTGGATCATCGAAGCGAAATGATGGAAAACCGATCGTTTATCACTAATTTGTCTCATTGGATTTATAAATCTGTTTTAAATACAGGATATTCCAAAATTAGACAAACGAGTGGTTATAAAGGACGCTGAAACAAGCCAATTTTATCACTATACTCATGTCCGCAAATGAATCGTTTTGATACTAGAATGGTTTTTTTATGTGAAGTTTTTATAGCAATTGTTGGAAGTGACATCCATTTACTTTCATACGGAAATTGTGTCATTGGTTTATGGATTAACGGACCCTATGGAATATTCTCGGAGTAGCTTGCACATGTGCGCAAGCGGCCATCACTCTTGCCAGAAGATCTTCCTCTCAAGTACAAGAGTCTCGTACACCAGAGATTTCTCGTAACCCTAAAGGAAAAATTCAAGGAGGGTAAGGTCAGGAGATCGTGCAGGCCAAGCTACAGGACTTCCCTTTTCCAATTCAGCGGTTTGGAAAATTCTGATCCAGATACTCCCGCACACGTCCAAACGGAAGTGTGGAGGTGCTCTGTCATATTGAAACCACATCGTCGCTCAAAGGGACAGTTTCTAAAAGGTTTAGTTGAATGTTGCGGAATATTTCGCAGAAACTGGAGATAAATGCGAGCATGAAAACGAAGTGGCAGCAAGTACGGACCATTTAAATTATCCCCGACAATACCGGTCCAAATGTTGACGGCAAACTGGTGTTGCTTTCTTCTAAGATACGCGGTAGCACGAGCATTTTTATCATCCCAGACGTGATTACTGCTGGAATTACTGAAGAAACTTCAATTTCAAATGCAGCGCTTTATCCGTGAACACATAACAAGTCTCTGCCAAGGTAAGGCAAGGACCAAGTGATAGTACAAAAAACCAATGGGAGAAAACAATTCAAAGGCAGCCTACAAGACTCGCTCGCACTCTTTCTTTATGGGAGAAATGAAGCCGTTGGTCATGGAGAACATACTATACCGTCGACTTAGCAGTTCCTACATAGTGTGCAATTGTGCGTGAATATTTGAAAGGTTCTTGCTCTACGGCACTCTACGCGGTCCAGGATGTCTTGTTCAAACTCTGCGCGCTTCTTTTGGATAGCCGACATTAGTGCGCATTAGGTTGCCGATTTCTCGAAGACGAATGGAAAAAATGATGCTACGAGGATGACGACTAGGAGGATTAAATATCTTCATATAAACGTGCAGCTTCTCTGTCATTACATCCAGTCTCTTTATAAATAAGACGCATTTCGGTCAGTTTTTCATAAGAAAAACTTATTCGTTTTGGAAATGAATTTTGATTAAACACTAAGGAAACGTTGTGATGCTGAGCTCGCGTGTTGATGATAAGCAATACTGATATGTCCCTGATCTCCGAGGAAAATGATAGGATTGTATCTCAATTGGTTGGACATAAATAATTAGCTTCTGATTTATTCTAGTGCCGAAACGACTCATTTGCGTAGACATAGTAAGAATACACTGCGCGTTCTCTGGGGAAAATAGACAGCAACCCATTTTGGGGCCCATAATTAGTAATCGAATTATTTGGATTGTTCGCAATTCTACTCTGGGAATAAATTTTGACCGTTTTTTTTGTAGTTAAGGAACTTAACATTTCGGTTAGTGCCTCTTAAGTGAAAATTATCTTTGCGTTACTGAATATCGACAGAACTAATAGAGAGAATGGATAATTGCTACTTAAAAATCCTGGATATATATGGAATAGCTAATTGCGATTTTTAGTTACGCGGGGTAAAATTCGTAAAAGATTAGAGTTACGAACAATCCAAATAATTCGATTACTAATTGTGGGCCCGAAAATGGGTTGCTGTCTTTTTTTCCCCAGAGTTCCCTACTTCTCCCGTGTTGAGAGCAAGTACAAACTTTATAAGAACGAGATAGCTGATAGTTGAGTGGTCGCCTCATCTTTGTCTAGTAAAGTAGGGGGTTTATAGAAAAATAAGGGAAACGATAGAGGGCTACAGAGAGAGGGCGACCGCTCAAAGTACGTTGTCTCTTTCTAAAGTTTGTTCACTGCTTCAGCCAAACGCGCAGTCTACATATATTATACGTCTATGCTGATTTGCAAACATAAGTTTATTAATAATAAATGCTTGTTATGATGTCCTTTATATAACCACCCAAAATTTGTTGATTTAACTTTGAAACCTTGTATATTGTGTGCACAGTATTACATTTTAATTTGTGTATAGTTTCGACATTTGTGTGTGTACAGTTTGGCATAATCGTATTTATTAAGCATTAACTTAATTTTGTTATCTGAATATCAACGTCATTTTCCAATTTTTCATTGTTTAATAAGGTCTGGTCTCTCTCGTAATCAGGCCTGTATTATAATATTTACCAACCGCGTAACATAAATTCGATGTTTTTATCGCGATTTATCAAAACTCTCCGCTACTTAACATTTCATTTGCATTCAATTTGCAAGGTTGCAAATTGAATCATGAAAGTCCTCGTTTTTCTTCGAGTGATTTTTGCAATTTTTGTAAATTTATCGAAATATGAAATGGCATTTTAGTAGGGACGATGTTCTTGGCAATAATTCTTTTCGTGATTTTAAAAGAATGCTTATTAGCATTGAAAGTTAAATCGTTTCAAGTTATACATATATAGGTATGGAGGCGCGCAGTTTACTGACTTAATGAGTTGGAAAAAGTATACCAAATTCACATAGAAATATTATTACTAGACTGCCAGCCTGACTGAAAGTGGCATCTTCTCTAATTGATTGTAAAATATAATAGTAAAATGTACATCCGCGTGATGAACGTCGAAAACTCCGTGTAAAGTACAGGTAATTATTCTATTGTAATTATTAACATGCGCGGTTGTAATTAACCGTATTTCGCGAGAATTGTGTTGTGCGAGTGCAACAGACGAATCTGAAAGGAGTATTTATGGGAAGCATCGAGTCTCATTGGAGCAACCATGGCATGAGTGAATTGTAATTTTTCGTTGCATTAATTATTTTGGAAAAATATATAGGTGGATATAAGTGGATGAGTAACATATCATCTTATTTGATTGAAATAATAAGGGGATGATAGTTTTATGAAAATTGTTCTTGAAATCTATTTTATAGGTTTAAAATATTGTTATTTATTAACAATCAGATTTTATATTACATTTAATCACCTAACATTCAATTTTGTGTAACGTAATATTGTGGACTACTATCATATAGTATTATACTTCAATAACATGAAGTTTCGCGAGAATAACTGTTTCACTCTTTACAATGAACCAAATACATTCTGAATTAATTTGTAATTAAAACGTGATTATTAAACTGTTTGTGCTAATGCATGAAACTTTACCCCAAATATGTCACCTTTGACACGAGATTTGTGTAACGAGCACGTATAAATATGGGCTGCAATGATTGACAAAACTAATAAAAGTAAAATGCATTACGAGAGATTTATTTAAGTCACAGACTTTAAAATCAATGTAAATAATTATAGAAATTAATAAAATTTATAAAAGTAATCAAGGCTAAGTTTGAGAAGGAGTATTTCTCTGCGATTATTAATTAACTAAATTAACAGATTGACTAATGAGAAGCTGTGATATCGTCACTTGCATGATATTCGTATGTTTTTCGAAATCAGAGAAGCCAATCGGGATGAAGAATATATTTACCTCTATTATTTTTGGCATGTAAAAATACACATGCACACCTACGTGGGAGAATTAAAACGGTCCGCCATCGTGTACTGGCGCATTTTTACGACGTAATCCTGATTTATATCGATACACCGACGTCCGGCAATCGCCGGGCTTTATTGAAATTAAATGGGACTTCATTCGGCGGGTGTGAAATTTTCGATACGGGACAAATTGCGCTGTCGAGCTTTATTTTGGCGAACCCCGTCATAGAAGCGAGCGGCTATCGTATTTTGCGGATTATTATACTGCCTGGCGTTGCATTATCCGCGAATCAGCTACTTCGCAATCCGGAATTATTTCCAAATTATCCGGCTGCTGTTATCGTCCATCGCAAGCATTAATAACTGAGCAATAACGAGAACGCGAACGAGCGGTCGCAGCATTGAAAATCGATTACGCCTCTCCATCCGGCACTCGCGTGCATTAATCCGAATTCGCATAATCTTGGTCTTAAAACTACTTACTGTTTCTCGGGTCGATCGGAATAGATTATCCAGCTTTGTCTGCAATATTTTTGGGCTCGTGTTGTCCACTCAAGTTTTAGGCCATGTATAAATTTTCGTCTAGATCAAATAGTATCTTACAATTGTATATTATATTTTACACGTTAGAAAATATAACGTGAAAAATCTAAAAAATATATGCTACAAGCATTAATTAACTATAAACTATCAATTTTTATTGCAAAATCTGAGAGATTGAAATTTATATAACAAATTATACATTTAATTAACATAAAGTAATGATTCTTAGCCCACATAATAATTACATTGGATATAAATATATGTATACGTGCGACAAATGCACATTAAGAACTAAAGTCCACACTAAACACTGCAAATAAAAATAATCTGTACGAAATTTCACGTTTCTGTTATCCGTTGCGAAATATGTAACACGGTTTGCGCCACGAAAAAAGTGCGATTTTTAACCAAAACTTGCAACAAAATCGTTACAATATGCCAAATATCGCGCGTTGCAAACCTATCTTTAGTCGCAAGCGATCATCGCAGGCGAACGAGCGGGTCGCACTTTGTAGCACAATCCGGATTTATAACAGCAAAAACACCCGCTTTTATCGAGTGCTCGCGGCCTCCGTCGAAATTAAACGAGCGTCCGCCTGACCTCCTTTCGACCGTCCTATCGTGTACATAGTTGCTTCGTGTGGACGTATTTCATCGGTGTGGAACATTTTAATCGGTTTCGTAGTTTGAGAGACTCGTGCAATCCTGTCGAAATTTTGTCCTGAAAAAACAGCAAGAGTTTTCGGATTTTTAGTATTAGAAAATTTATTCTCCGGTTCGTTGTGATTCTGTCAGTCGAAATAATTAAATTGTACGAGAGAGTGGGGGGGGGGGGGGAGAAGAGGGAAAGAAGAGGCAAAACCCGACGTTTATTTTTTACGTATGTATAAATTAAAAATGAAAAATGTGAAAATACAATACGTTTATTACATGAGGCAAATACATAAAAAAACAGATACATAGACACACGATGTATAAGTATATTAAAAACTTTGCATAAATTCAGTGCTACAACTGTTCACTGTAATAAAACAACTATTCACTAATTATTGATTGTAAATCTTGAAATCCGTGATACATTGTATATAACAATAGATAGTCTTTAAATTAGATGAAATTAACAAATAAGTTAATTAAATTGATAAGTAAAATTAATTAAAGTATTCTTACTAAATTTACCTATGCAAAATAGGTCATTAATTATGCGACAAAATAATTACGATTAAAATTTAGTGTTTCAATTAATAAAAGAGTCTTTCTTTTTAGAGTGCAAATAAATAGAATCCTTGAAATATCTGATAAATATCAATTTGTCTTTAACAGACGTCAATTCAGCAGCTGATAAAATAAACACGAGCCATCTGCGGTGCGCTATGTATAATTTGCGTATTCGGCGTCACCGACGTTCACCGTACATTCGCCATTTTAATTTAAAGCAACGTATGTTTCGTGACGTGAACACTACGCGTTAATCGCATACGAACGAGCGAACTGCACGAGGGAAAATCCCTGGTAAATCCCGGACGAGTGCAATTCGTGCACCGGCGCAAGCTGCAGGTAACGCGAGGACGATTGTCCGCGCCGTTGCACGTCCCCAAAACGATAACATCTCATGATCTGTCGGACGGATGAACAGAGCGTGGGGTGCGCGAATTCCGCGTCGGACCGATAATTGAAAATCAGTGTCCCATATATCGATTCGCCGGATTGTCGAATCTCTAAACGCACTCGCCCCTTCGTCTCTGCTCTGTCATTCGCGCGAGCGTGTTCAAGTTTTCGATGAAAATGTTGAATGCGCTCGTTTCATTACTTTGATACGACGTGTCAAACAGAAAAATTGTGTCATAATACGTTTTATGCGTGAAAGAGGGTAGTAGAACAAAAGAAACGAGAGACTGTATAAAATAAAATTCTATAGAAATTTACAGGGCATACGTAGTTTTTATACGCAAATTGTACTCCATTTACTTGATGTATAGATTATTGCCGAATGATATGCCTGTACGTGTCGGGAAACACAATATATCGAACGGAAAGTTAGAGTTGGTGTAATGAATTGAAAGAAAAGCCAAAATTGTCAATTACTTTTATATTAAAATATAAGCGCGCGTACAGAGTTTTCTTGGTACTTGAAATTTTTCCGGCACATATAAAAAAAATATTTCAAGTACCATTAATTTCTTTGTCTATGCTTCGCGCAGATCTGGTTCAAAATAATCTGCGGACGTGGTTTTGAAACAAAGTAACGACATCGGATTAAAATCAATTATTTCGTCTGATTATTAAAAAGTTTCGTTTTCAGGAAACTCCATTAAAACAATAAATAAATTTGTTAAGCATTATCTTAGAAATGAGATTATATTATATTATTTCGAAATAATCCGATAATATGAGAACTAAATTTAAAAAGTAAGCGAGCAGTGGCAGCGACGATGCACTCTCTGCTAAATTCACCGGTTCGTTTCCGCTCGTTTTCGCCGTATGCGTCGCCGAGGAGGATAATTTTTCGCGTTGTAATCGGTGTAATCCTCGTATCCGAGTCAGCCAGCCGGATATGAATGCTAAGAGGATTTTCCGGATTTTGAGGATGCGATGCGCGACCGCGAAGGGGACGCCCAACAAATTATGCAACGCGCGGTCGGCCGCGCGATAACGAGCGGCTGAAAAATCGCGACTTTCCCGGCCGCGAGATAAAGCAGGCCGCTCGTTGTAAAACGCATTTTATAATGAAACGGCTGTTCCCTGCGAATCAACGTGTGACCGTAGATTTTAATTTTCACTGTACATCTGGTCGATATTGCTGACGTTAGGTCTCTTATTGTTAGAGCTATTAATTTATTATTATCCTTGACTTTTATAGATACATTTGTAAAACATAATGAAATAAAAATGAGACGTTATCGGAAATTGACGTATGATAACGCCACTACTTCAAACAGAACCGTCACGTAGACCATCAAAATAGAATTTTGTAGTAGTGGCGTTATCATACGTCAATTTCCGATAACGTGTCATTTTTATTTTTCACTTTCCAAAATAAAATTTAAAAAATTTAAATTGCTGAATTTAGCTTACAATTGTACGAATTACTTTCTATTATTTGTCATGAACTTGTAGAAGGCAACCATTGAGATGGATATAAAAATAAATGAAGTAAATTAGTATTTTTTTTAAGTAGGTAATTGCATGAAACTTCATATTTAAAAATTAAAATTTTGTTAAAAAACGACGGACTGGTAATACAAAGCATAGAGTTATTTTGTTAAAAATATTGTCTAATTTACATTTTTTAACGAAATGTTAAACTGACAAAAGATTTATTACTATTAAGAAGGACTGTTTTAGCAAGATATAATTTTTGTTTTCTTGGAGTATGTATTACAGACTCAACACGTCTAAAAATATTCGTATTTTTCCTCATCAGCGCACGACTACCCTTCTCAGGCTCCGGCGTAGAAGAGCGGACATAAAACGAGCAATATTGGCCGTCTTAAGTGGTCTGCGAATAGAAAGGGTTGTAATACGAAGAAGGGAAGGTAAGAGAGGCAGGGAAACAGGACAGAAGTAACTGTTCGGACGGAAGTTCCAATTGCCGACTGGATCTATATTTAACAAGACAGGAGAGTTATACTTTCCGCCGGGGTGGTCGGTCGCGACGCGCAGTTCGAGCGCGAAAGTTTCGCCGGAATTATCCTCTACTTCGCCGGCACCGGCCTTAGTCCGCCATCGCCTGAGATAATTAAATATATCCGCGCACGAAATTGCTCAAATGGATTTTCCCCCGGACGAAAGCCGCGATAAGGAATTTTCCCGTTCAGGGAAACAACGCTGCCAAAGAAAGTTTCCCTTCCCCGTCACTTCTTCCTCTCTCTATTATATCATTGGCACCTTCCCCTTCGTTTTGCTGATGATCATGTCGTGCTAAGTCGGATCTCGAGCTAGAATATTGCATGTCACGATACCACTAGTCATGATATTGCGAGGATTAACAGAAAGCAAGGGACGAATCGTAACAATTCCGATAACGTTTAATAAATTATTCATAGTCATATTCCTACACCTTCAAATGAATATTTGAATGTATTTGATACTCATTGAAAAGTCCGAAAAACACTCAAATTGCAAAATTTGTCATATGTATAGTTATACAGTAATGTTTTAACCAAAGCTTCTATGTTAGTAAATTGTGAGAATATAAAATGTTTACACGTAAATGTAAAGAACTGCAAGATATGAAACTTATTATTATAATTACAGTTTATAGAGGTTACAATCTAGAAACGTTTTTGCATATGAAAACAAAATAATGTGTGAAAATAATAAAATTTATTAGAACACAGATTTTATTTTACAATTTTTAATGTAGAAAATCGCATAGTAATTTTTGTAGTAGAATTGGTAAGGATTTATACTTGTTATACTTGATAATTTACGAAAACTCGTTTGGAAAATAATTTTTCGTTATCGTCGCAGCACATCTGTGCGTCGCGCAGCTGCTCGCAGCGGCATATAAATTGAGAAGCGCCGCGGTATGCGCATATAAGTATCCATTTCTTGAAAATAGTATTGAGGCTCAAGTCGCGATTTTATTGTTTTCTAAGACCCTGATACAATATTCGATAAGGGTCGAAATTGTTGCGGAGACTTCTTGAGAGAAGCGCCATTAAGTTCCATTTTTTCTTTACCTCAATTGAGTTAGCCTCGCGCGAACTTCTACTCAGCAAAGTTAGTCGCGAAGGACTATAATTATTATGCCGCATAGCGCGACTCGGCTCGCGGCACTGCGACATCGAGATCCCGAAGGAACCTACTCGCTCTCATTTAATTCACCAAACCGGCTATGATAAGGAAAAGATTTGCCCTATGCCGCCTTTATAATTTAAGATCATAAAATTTTATCGGACTTGTTATAATTGATCCCTAAATTTCTATAATTTTTACATCTTAACATATACATATATTTTTTATATAGTATATATAACATATATATTATATTATACTTGATAATAATTAAGTAAATGTTACAAATATATAATCATTGAATCTTTGAATAAATGTTGAAGTCATTTATTCATTTAATGAAACGAAAGTAAGTTTGTAAATATTTTAAAAATACTTCAACAAAAATGAAAAAGACGAGTATAATCGATGCGATTTTAGCGCTGAAAGATTTCACAGCAAATGGAAAAAAAATTGGGCAGAAAGCGAATAAATTAAAAGGGGGAATGTGTTGCGCCAACTGGTGAAAATTGAAGTCGACATTTTTCGGCCGTCCATTCATTCTTTAATCAATGAATTCCCTATTGGATTTTGCTCCCTCAGAATTTTATTTGTGACCGCAGCTCGTCAAGCTCAATTATCCGTTTACTAAATGCTATAAATAATTTTTTCGTATTATCCAGAAACGAAAAATTTTGGAAATGTACAATTCCTTTATGATCAAAATGATTGACATATAATATTACAAAAACAAATGTGTTTATTTTAAAAAGTATTTTTATTATTATATAAATTTATGTATTTCTTCACATTCTTTTTAACTCGTTTAAATTCAGTATTGTGAAATATTTTCAACATACTTGTATATCTTGTTTGTTGTTTACTGCTTTTAAAAATACGTTTTCTGGAATTGTTTAAATTATGTATATGACGCAATGAAAAGACTTATAAAGGCTTATATAATCTATAAATGCTAAAATTTATTGATAAAAACTGCATGTGACTTTGTAAAAATATATTAATTTCTTATTTTAATTTCATAACGCGCCAAAAAGAAATGTTTTCAGAGAAAATAAAATATTTAAATTAGTTGTAAAATTACACGAGTGAAATAGATATAAGTAGTGATGTACTATTTACGTAGTAAAAATCTCAAATCTTAAAAGGGTATAATAATATACTTTAAGTACATAAAAAACTCGGAAAATTCGAAAAACTCGAAAACAAAATAAGGATAATTAAATTTTTTTCTTGCTTAGAAAAATGACCTAATTAAAATATGTGTCTTTTAGTTAGGTTGCTTCCCAAATTTAATGCCTCTCGAGGTAGTTGCCACTGAGTAGCATAATCTCACTTTTGGTACCTTTCCGTCTAACTATCGTGCGTGTTAAAACCCTTTATCCCCGCTAGTAGCTTGTATCGCCACATTGTACAGTCGTAATCCAGTTTCTAGACATATCGAGATATCCACTCCCGCAATAATGCCGACATGATGGAAGGGCGCGGGAGGATGAGGGGAGTCACGTAATTTGTAATCATGCGACGCATTATGATTCATCGCGATAAACCTGCGTGTGCTCGCCTCACCCAGCAACGTACTCGAGTATCAACACGTCTACATAATTGTGATCGATGGTCGCTCGATTTTCGCAACACGCCTGCGAATCGACCGGGCAAACAACATTGTTTCGTTCCAATCTGATTTCTCTTTTTGAAAATATGCGCCCGATAAAAATACTGTCGGTCTATTTGATAAAAATTATCAGCATACTTCATGAGGGATACGCCATAGATTTCGCGACCTGGATGTAGTCCAGGCAACAAAGACTTCTTTTTACATTCTTATTTGAATAAACATATACATATATGAAATTTAGTCAATTAAAGTTCAATTAATATGTTGTATAAATGTATAGAAGCTTTCAATTTATTTATTGAGTGAAGGATAATTTCTATTACAAGAAATTTTTCTCTAAAGCCGTGTACACTTTAAGACGTGAATATAAAAATATTACATTAATCAATTATTTGTGTTACTTGTATTAATAATTATGGCGATACTTAGAATTTAGAGAGAGAGAGGGGGGGGGGAGCGGTTTCTGACTATTCTCTCAGAAACGTTTTGCCCTGCACTTCTTTACCGCGATTCATCGGATATAAAAATTCTGATTTCCACAAACGCCTGTACATTGTTTGTGCTCCATCAACCCATTGTAAAAGTGCCGAGGGAAACGAGGAGGGGAAGAAGGGTGGAATAATATTTCCATTTCGCTTTATTAAGCTCGGAACTGGAAACCTCCTCCTTACCACCGTTTGTTGCCGTCCTCCCGCGGCATAATTATTCTTCGTTGCAGCCGCGTGCAGCTTTTTTCCCCACCTTCTGAACGTTTTTGCCGCTTCTTGGCCGCGGTTTTATAATCGCCCGTTGTTTTAGGCGAATGGGAATTCCCTTATTCTCCTCGCCCTCCCCCCCCTCTCTCTCTCTCTCTCTCTATTTCTCTCTGCCTGCCTTTATCCATCTCTGCCATTCTTCTTTCTTCTCCTGCACCGTCTTTCGCGGAGGCACTTTCCCGGTTAACGACGGCGGGGAGAAAAATAAGTAGTGCCACTCATTTTTAATGCAGGACATAAAGCGCTGTGCATCTTGAGAGCAGGCGTGCGCGCAAAATCCACTCGCTAAATTGAATTTTAAAGGAACGTTCGGTTTAAAAACCGATTTGCAGCCGGAATAGAAAAGCTGTGCCTCGAAAAAATTTGAAAGTGCAAGTATGCGCTGGCGCGAGCGGGCGTACAGTTACGGACATCGTGTATCTACTGGAGCTCGTGTTTCCTTAATGAGGGTGGTTTCCGAAGCAAGTTTAATAGACGAGCGTCGATCCTTTCTCGCGTACACGACTACCGTGACATACCGCGCAGACGAAAAGCCGTTATGCACTTTGCATCTATTAACAATTAAAATAAGTCTTCATCGCAGACCGACAATAATTCTTAATCTTCCTCGAGACGGTGTTATAAAGATTTTCGGAATTTTTCTAACTGTCGCAAATTTGCATGTCTGTACAGCACTGATTTGGGTTCGAAGTACTGTAACAATTATACACTGAAAAAAAT